>NW_026623587.1:271381-287550 GCF_030028575.1 Malurus melanocephalus | reverse complement strand
GAGAAACAGGAGATGAGCGGGGGAAAAAGAAACAAAAAAAAAAAAAAAACCTAAACCAAAAAAAAAAAAAAAAAAAAAAAAAAAGACCTAATTTACCTCTTTTCCACATTGAAAAAGAACTGAAATTAAAAAACAACAAATTAAAACAGAGGAAATGAAATTCCATGGCATACCGTGTGCATTGAGCCTCTGGGACATATTGCCACAGAGCAATGTGGGAGTAATTCAATAAAACATTGGAAGTAGATCTCCATAATAAGAACATCTGTGATTCCATTAACAAGAGTGAAAGAGAGCACCCTGGATATAAATTTTCCTCTAGCCAGGCATAAGCAAACCAGAAATTAATGTGAGCAGAAAGTTATCTCCTACATGGGCAGGTTATTCCACAGTTGGCTGCGCTCRGGCTCTGGGGCTTTCCTGTGCCTGTGATAAGGTGGGTGCCTGAGTAGGTGGGCTGTGCTCCCAGCCAGTTTGGCAAGCTCTGCCTCTATGGATAGAGATCACATTTCAGTTTTCAGCAGCTTATTGTGCAGCTTCTCAAAAAGAGAAACAACACTATCCACCTTTTTATTATTTTTTTGAGAGATAATCCTCTGTGACACAAAAAGAACAGATGAAATTTCAGCCAAAACTATTAAAGAAATACCTGTGGAGCAGTGAGCAAGCCTGAACACTCTTAGTGGAAACACAGCTATTTTGGAAAGTTCTCAGCACATGAAAAAATGGGTTTACAGAGGAAATAGATTTTATCTGGAGGGGCTGCTACCAGAGAGCCCCATAGTTAACCCTAACAACAAGGATTCTCAGAAGAACCTTCCTCCATATTTACACTCCCATGTTTCAGRGTAAGTAGGAGCCTGAGAAAGTTTGTCTGTGACCAAAATTGCAGTAGCTGCTTCAGGAGGCGACAGAGTCTGCCTCTCCTGGGGAAAAGAGGYGAGAGACCCCAGGCAATGAACACCCACATGGTGGGGTAGGAGCTGCTGGGGCTCGGGGGACAGGAGCACATCCCCCCTTTCTCAGTGTCCCACTCGCTGCCAGCTCCAGTTTGTGCACATCTGTCTCAGTCTCAGCCCTGGCACATCTCAGCAGCACCTTGGAGCTCAAACACTGCCCGTGTTCCCCTTGAGCCCCAGAAACCACTTCTGCCCAGAACCCCCCAGCCAGCACCATGTTTGTGCCCACAAAACACCCTGCAGCTCCCAGAGATCCCCAGCACACATCGCTGAGGGAACAGCCACGATTTGTGAAGCCTCCCAGAGCTGCAGGAGGGAAAACAGTGTGCAAAGAGCCATCCCCTCCCAACCAGCCCAGGGAGAAAAGCCTTCACCACCACCTCGACAAACCCCTCCACTCCCAGCAAGCCTCCAAAGGCTTTATCCAAGGACAGGAACATGAGAGGAGAAATCAGAGARAGCTGATCCCCAGGTTAAGCTGGAAGGACCCTACCTGCCTCTGCCAGGGGCTGCTGGGCACAGGGAACAACKGCCATGTCTCTTTGCAACTCCACAGGTTGAGCCAGGCTGGAGTTTCGACATTCCTTGCAACTTTGCACCAGCACACACATGATATGTTCAAACTTGAGTAACTCCTCCYTCCTCCCTCCCTCCACGCACACAGACAGGCCCAGGAGATGGCCCTGCCTCTATCATCCCAGTTCCTATAGCAACTCCTGACCCAGCAGATGGAAACAGAGCTGTTTTCTAGGCAAATCTGCCTTCTTGGATTCCTCTGCTCTTCCCTGCTGTTGGCCCCTCCTTGCTCCAGTGCTCTCCCTGGGGGCTGCTCCGCTGGCACCTGGCCCAGACTTTGCCTGGAGGAAGGCCAAGCTTTGAATTCATTTAGTAAAAACCACAACATAAAGCAGCTCTCCTGCTCAGGAAGCAGGGCCCGTGTAGTCCCAGGGGCAGGCCAGGCACCGCAGAGCCAGCCTGCACCTTCTGGTTTAATGCAGCTGCCTGTGCTCACCAGGATGGAGAATCCTGGCAGAACCGTCACCACTCCTCACCCTCATCCTTCCCCAGCACATGGCATCCATGGAGAAGGGTAAAAAGAAGAGGAAGAACTGGTCATTTATTAGCAAGTCCGGTCAGCGGAATTATTACAACCCCAGGCACTTCTCAGACATTTGGAGTTGTGCTTCCAAAGGCTTTCTTGGAAGAGGCAGAGCCCAGCCGTGACACCAGGGCGCTCTGCATGTTCATCACAACAGCTCAACCCTGCTGCTTCCCTCAGGYCAGGGTCCCACAGGAGTGGAGGTCACCAATGCAGCTGTCTGACAGCTGCTCATCACATTCACTTCCTTTCCTTTAAAAATACAGAAACAGAGGGAAAGTACAGAACTCAATACCAGCCTGTGACTCTTTAGGGGAGATAATTGCCAAGGATGGCAGTGGCAACCTCCCAGGTAGGTGACACTGCTAAGGCTCCATGGTGACAGGAGAACCAGGACTGCAGCAGGACACMCAGAGCTGGGCACAGGGCCAGCAGGGTGTGGCACTCTGTGAGACCACCCAAATCTGCCAGAGTGGCTGCAAAACCCCTCTTGGGCTGCASAGCCTCACAAAGCCCTTCCACCCCCAGCACCCACTGCCATCCCTGCCCACGTGGGTTCTGCTGCTGTGGCTACTGGAGAGCCCTGGAGGGCACAGCAGGCTGAGGCCACGCTCACTTGGGTGACAAGGGTACTGGGGCTTGAGGGGAACATCTGGGGCCACTGATCCAGACGCCCAGCAGGAGCCACAGCAGTGCAGGGAGACCGGAGAGCAGCAGGAATGTGCTGACCCTGCCTGTCRGGAAATGCAGGTGCCAGCCTGCCTCCTGCAAGGCTCAGCGAGGGAAGGGCTGCAATGCCTCTCTCACACACCTGGCAAGGGCAGCAATCCTCCCAGGGCCAGAATGCAGGGCTGGGACAGCAGAGCCAGGGTGGGAAGTGGATGCCAGCATTGTACAGGACTCACAGAGCTGAGGAGGGGGACAGCAGCAATTCAGCCCTTCCTGCAGAATACCACAAGCTATACCGGCTGCCAGCAGGAATCACAGCAAAGCCTCAAAGGAAGCAGCAGGTGTTTTGGGTATCCCAAAGGACAAAGGGAAGCAGACAAGCAGCACACTTTGCCCACACTAAGGCCCACCTGGAAAATGCAGCTGTGAGATGTAAGACATGGTCAGATGAGCAGCCAGATCACACCTTTCTCCCATCTCCCTCCCTGCCTCCATATGCCATCCCAGCCACACTATCCACCTCTACTCAGAGAACAGAAAACTATTTTATTTTTTCCCCCATGGTAATTTTTCCATGCATCAGTGAGTTAAYCAGCACAGGGGGATGGGATAGTCCCTAAGGCTCGTAGATGGTTTGGGACAAGGCCCAGCAGTAGGGTRGATGTGGGAAGACATCAGATCCCTTTCTGCCTGCTCCAAAAGGGTGTTASTCATTCTGATAATGCCCTTCCAAGGCACTCTCCTCCCAAAACAAGGATGCCTGTCCTGTGAACATAGTGGCACACAGCAACTGAGCTGGATACAGGCCCCTGGGRTAAACTGGGACCAAAACAATTCCCTTTGCAAGACACAGGACAGTTTGTGGCAGCAGGAAATGCTGGACATCTCAAAACAGGGAGGCCAGGAATGGTGTCAATGAAAGCATCAAAGCAGATGCATATCACTGAAACAACATCAAGGGTCTGGAGAAAGCTCCAGATTTCCCTGTGGTGCTGGGAAGAGCAATGGCTCAACACACAAACAGATCTGAGCAGCTTCTTTCCCTGGGGAAGGACACTGCTGTGGAGGCACAAAACACTGCTGGAAAACTGCTGACCTTGCAGTCAGACTCACTTGAGCAGTTCAGCACAGAAAAAGGCGCTCTGCTGGATGCCCTCTGAGATGTAACTTGATCCCACAGTACACATCCACTAATCAATCGAGGGATAAAGCAAAGCAGAAAACAGTCTTTTTTTTTTACTGGAATGAGCCCAAATATGCACAATAACAGATCCCACTCAAAGCTATTGCAAACTCAAGTACTTTGGAGAGTTTTGCATCTCTCATCGCAGAGGGAGCATACTTCTGCAATAGCATCATTGCTTCTCAAATTGGGTATTTGAGAGACTTCCTAATGACCTCATAGCAGCACATGTGACCACTAAGTCATCTTCTCAAAGGACCAGGAATAACATCAACAGACCCTGTTTTGGTTTTGCACAGGACAGCTTTCCTCAGCACAAGCAGGTTGTTAAATGGTGAGGAGCAGAAGGGAGCARGACCCAGCTCAGACCAGAGTTGCCATCGGGATAGGTTCTCCAAAAGGYTGTGTTTGGTCTTGGAAAAGATCCATCCAATTAACAGATGAAAGCTCATTAGCACATACTAAATTTCACATACAAATTTAGACACAAAAGCTTGTTTTTCCCAATGAAGGCCAAACTTGTCACTTTTAAGGCATCTATAYATGAATTCCAAAAGTATTCCAAATGCATTCCAAGAGATAAGAGGTGAATTCACAAAACACAAAATAATGACTTGAAAGGGTTTCCAATTTTTTTTTCTCCCAGTGCTTAAAAATAACCCGCTGTGCTGAGCAGCAAAGTAAGAATTTGTGGGTGATGAACTGGTGAGATGAACACACTGGGATTGGGAAGGTGCCTTTTGCTGACCCCAAGCCACCCCCTGGTCATGTGGCACTGGGAGAAAGAAATGAGTGAACACATCTTTGATGATGTTGACACTGAGGTGAAGGCAACTAGGCAAAGCTGGAGACAGACTGAGGGGAACACCGAGGGGACCCTTCCTCTGTACCCAGCACAAAGCTCCTGCAGAGGAAAAGTGACAAAATCCCACTGTGGAAATGTCAAGAGTCCTACACCAGAGCTGTGACCAGAGAACTGCCCCAGTGACCAACAGTGAGATGGGAATACATGCAAGTAAGAGCAAAGAGCATCATGGAACAACACCCAAGTGCTTCTTCTGCAGGGTCTTTCCTGCAGCAGCACAAGACCACAAAATCTCCTGTTGTTCTCCAGAGGCTCTGCTCCATGAGCCTTACACTCCCTGCCTCCCTCTATGGCGAGACCTCCACCTGYCTTTTCCCAGGAAGGATCCTGTGAGCACCAACATCTCACATCACACAGAACCAGGACATCACCTGAGCAGCCTTGGGCTAAACAGGCACACAGCTGAGGAGCACAGGACAGCCCCACTAAGGACGCTGGACCTGCACTGTATTAAAGGTTTTTATTCTTTMAGCGAGTGGTGGTGAAAGCCAGCTCCTGCCTTCACCTTTCCAGGAACTTTTGATGGAACACAGAAGCCTGCTGTAAAAGTGCTCTGTTTACACCCTGCAGCCCTGCCCTGTCTTTATCCAGTGTGAGAGCATGTTCACTCCCACTACCCCATGAAACATCTGCTCAGCCCAGCTCTGCTGGAATCCTCCTTCCACTGCAAACAAATCCACTTCCAGCCACAAACCTGGGAAAAGAGRGAAATGAGGCAGAGCTTGGCATGGCACGGAGGGCAAGTGTGAGATGTGACATCTTCCAAGAAGTACTGACAAACCATCTCCACATCCTGGGTGCTGACTAGAGCTGTTCTGCAGGGTAACAGAGGGCTCAGAGATGACAAGGCAGTGCATTTGGTGACATTACAGAAACCTGATGTGGGACACTTCTTTCTCAAGGGGTGTAAAACAAGGGGTAGAAAGGGAGCACTCACCCTCCACCCCATTTCCCCCACCCCATGTCAAAGAAGATTTTCTTGCTCGAAAGGGAGATAATCAGAGTCTTCAAGAAGGAAAGTTTCAAAGCAGAACTTCTCCTTTGCCTCAGTCACTTCCCAAATCACCAAATCAAGGACAACCTTTGGTTCAGCCATGGGACAGACACAGCGTCATGTCCCCAGCTGAAAAAATTCTGCAGCTGTGCTAAGCTCCCTGTTCCTGGGCACACAGGCAGCTGCTCAGCAAAGCCCTGTTCTGCTGGGACATGGGAGAGAGACCTCAGCATCCCTTTGCCACCACAGCTCCCTCACCCAGGAATCAGAACGGCTGGGCAGGTGGCAATGGAGGAACAGCAATGGTTCCCCAGCTCCGAGAGCTTCAATGTAACCAGGAAAGATCCAAACAGGAGCAGCCTCCCTGTGTTTAAACAGCAGGGTCCCCATCMTGGTCTGCCTCAGAGGTGGCGGTGAGGGTGAAGTGCTGTAACTCCAGGTCAGAACCAGGGCAGTGAGCTCAGCTCAGCTTGAGCTGCTGCAATGACAAAGGCCCAGGGAACACGTCATTCACGAGGACTGAGCTGCTGGCATGGAGCAGTGCTCAGCCAGGACACATTTGTAAACATTATCCCTGGCCATCTTCACTGACGCAACCGCGGGGAAGGGGCAGAGAAAACCATTATCWGCAAACAGACATCCCTCCCTGTCCCTGGACACCGGGACCAGCCCAACAGGACATCTCCAGCCTTTCTCTTGTCTGCATGTTGGGCCAAGTAYTCTCTGGTGTCCTGCTGCAGAGGAGGAGAACTGCCATGTCAAGGAAGGGCTCAACTCTCACAAGCTAGAAAACCTCTGCTCTGACCCCTAATCCCTGGAAACAGTTGGTATATTCAGCAGCACGTGGCCTCTTCCAAAGCTGGACTTTCTCCTTGAAGAAGGTAGTATTAACACCCTGAGCATTATCCTTCACATGTACCACCCCACCACTGCAGCAGGCAGCTCTTTCTGCCCATCATTCCTGTGAGTTTGGAGTAAGGAAAGGGTGCAAGGCGTTCTGACAAGCAGAGCTGCACAGATCCTGGGGCTTCTGGCCACAAAGTCCTGTCATCTCTCCCAGGGTGATACTTCCCCATGTCTGTTCCTCTCTCCCAGGAGTTTCCCAGATRAATCTGTGTTGGCATATTACATCTCAAAACTACAAGCTGTGGGGAYCTGAGGAGACCAATGTCTGAGTAGTGATTCCACATCCAGCTCAGAGAAAAGCTAAACAGCTTCCTTCACCAGAGATTTTATTGCAGACACATGGAAAACAACAGCAGAAAAACAAAGCAAACCATAAGCACTGGCTGTAAGCTTCATCGAGGAGGAACAGCATGAGGGAAGGGAGAGATTCAGCACCAGCCATTTGATTTTCCCAGCAAGGGACACTGACCCAATTGAACCACGGAATGGGCAGAGCTCAGCTTGTGGCAGCAATGCCACCACAGCTTCTCCCCCTGCAGGGCACAGTGACAGACCTCTGCAAAACTAAGTGGAGCATGGAAGTAGTGGTGGCAACAAAAGAGCTGTCAGCCAATGTCAGCCTGTAGCTGAAGCCCTGTACAGCTGCTGCTCCAGGACCCYCTGGCCATACAACCCCAAACCTGACCTCTGCACTTTGGACTGGAGCAAGCACGTGGAGAGCAGCTGACAACAGTGAGCCCCACATTTCTGTGATTCCTCAGCAAGGACCCTCATCTTCAAATAACCAGGGCACGCAGAAGTCCGTGCTCCCAGCCTTTTTGGCTGCCCTTTCTGGAGYAGAAACAAAAGGCAGGAGCAGTTCAGATGCACAGGATACCAAAGGGCCCCTCCACAAGTGAGAATTCRTAACCCACCCAAGGACACTGCTGCTCACTCCTCAACACCAGGCTCAACCTTACATAAGGACTGGTTTGTACTCTAACAAGAACACAGCATGACTCTCCAGAGCAGAAGGCAGTGCCAGAATCAGGACCAGACCACAGGAGCTCTCCTTTCCAGTGCCAGTGAAGCACTCATGTAATTCCTGAATCTTCCTGTTGCACGAGGGGATCCACAGCCTAGGGATCCAGATCTGAGTCTAGCAAARAGGCCTTGGCTAGGGAAGCTTCCACCTCCTCAGCAGCTCTTTCCATCTCAGCCATTTCCCTTCCTGGCCAGAGCAAGCACARGGGTGTTGCAATCCACAGTTGTGCCTGGAGAAATCCAGCCCAGCCCAGACACAGCAGCAGGCCTCTGGTCTGGCCTGACTACGTGCCATCCCTGGACACCCACTGTGTCCAGAAGCTCGTGGCATGTCGGAAGGCAAGTTTGCTCCTCAGATATAGAGAGCTGTTCTGCTCCCATTAACACGCAGGACCGGGATGGGTAACATGAGTTAACCTAAGCTGCTTTAACAGGCCCCCATCTCATGGCATGGGAGTTCTTCTGAAGTAAATGCAGCAGACTCTGGGGAAAACCCTCTCCCACAGAGTGGATAAAAGGCAACTGTGTGCCCTGTGTATAAGTGGCCTCAGTCTGGGAAGAATCAACCCCACACTTGGCCTCAGAGCAAAAGATGTTYGGGGTGCTCATCCTRTGCCCATCCTGGCAAACACCAGGGSTAATACCCACAGGAAAACACSCACAAGCTCATTCCAGCAGCAGGACATGTCCAACAAGCACTGCTTCRCCTGCAATTCCCCATGCAAACATGGGAAAACTGCCTAACAGGATCCCAGCCTTTTCCTGCAGAAACAGCACGAGGGTCTGCTCATGTTTCCCATGTTAGCACGGAAAAGACAGAAGGATTCGGATCCATTACACATTACATTAACACTACTGGGACATTTCCTAACAGCTCAATTAAATGTTTTCAGACCTGCAGGATGAGGTCATTCCAACCTAAATGCATAACCCACACTCCAAGGTGGTTCACTAGGTACGACTCCCAAGCAAAAGCAAACAAAAGCTGATCTGGTGTGATACCCTGCTCCATCCCCAGATGTGTTCAAGACTTGGCCAGACAAAGCCATGGCTGAGGTGATCACTCACATGCTGGACACAGTCCCACTTCAAGCAGGAGGTCAGGCCAGAGACCTCCAGATATCYTTTCAACCAGTGCTTCCATCATTCTGGGGCAGCAAATAAAAAGAGGCAGAGTAATTATTGCCAACAAGAAAAGCTTGCATCAAGTTTCTCTGGAGAGATCCTTCTAGATTATATTAAAAGCTTGGTTAGCAGAGATGTCGGCACTGACACAATGAGAGCTAATTCTGTACTGGCAGGGCCAGGATCTGAGCCTTGATATATTGCACAGGTCTCAGAGAGGGTCAGCACACTGCGTCACACTGTCCTTGCACAAATTAACACCCGCCAGAAGAGATTTCTTTTTGGCATTTTCACTTCAGCTATGCATTCAAATACAATAGCCTGCAATAATCCAAGAATACAGGTTAAAAACCAGACAGCCAATAGCTCTCAAGACATTAGAAGCAACCAGAAAATTCATTTCCCACTGTAAGTCTTTACTCTAGGGAGGCCTCAGCAGTACTGCTATTTGGTGTCCTTCCAGTGCTGGGAGAAGGCCAAAAAGTGCCGTAGCAGAGTCTAAACCACGCTGATCACTGGTGGGGTCAGTCCTTGGGAAGAAGGCAGAATGGCTGCATGAGGTGCTGTCTGGAGGGTGATGGAGAAGCAGCTGGGGGCACTGAGATGAAAGAGGGTTATTGGCAGAGAAACTGCCATTGGTGCTGTTCCTCCCAGATGTCCACCCATGGTGATGCCAGGGCTGACCCACAGTATCCACACATGACCCTGGCCAAGAAAGCTCATTTTCTCAGTGAAGCCTTGTTCAGGTTGTCCCACAACAT
This sequence comes from Malurus melanocephalus, assembly GCF_030028575.1. Taxonomy (NCBI): domain Eukaryota; kingdom Metazoa; phylum Chordata; class Aves; order Passeriformes; family Maluridae; genus Malurus; species Malurus melanocephalus. The sequence goes on along the minus strand of NW_026623587.1, from coordinate 277,966 downwards.
AGAAGAAAACAGAAGATTACTGCTAGCCAAGTATGCAGACAGAAGGTGTCAAACCGATGGAAAGAGGAAGAACGCTTTGGGAAATTATGAGAATAATATYCATCACAATCCAGAGGAATGCAAAACAAGAAGTTTAATGCACTTAAAAACAAAAAGCCCACAGTATRAATTCACAACACTGGGACCCTCATCCAGGGAAAAGTGGGGGAGCTCTGTGTGGCAGCTCTGCTAGTCTGGTTTGTTCCCTTCAGCAGCTGCACCACAACACACAGGGGCAGCCCCTCATCCCGAYCAACAACAGGGATTGGAGGCACATTCCCAGCACCCTGAGCTCAGACCCACTACAAATGCAGAAATGAAAGAGAAACATTCCTGCAAGATTACATTACCCAGCATGAAGATATGACAGCTTGTCAGGAGCAGCAGAAACAGGCTGAGCTCAGTGAAAAGCACTCATTATAGGCTGACATCTTCCTATTGGAGAATACTGATACTCCAGCTATTTCTGCTGTAGTATTTATTTCCCTTTTTTACCTTTTGACAGGCAGAAACAAACAAGCACAAGTGAAATAAYATAAGAGTAATCGAGATGGACAACAAAACCTGACACTTGGCTAGTCTAGCTCTCCATGAGAAGGCAACACAAATGACTGACACCACAACTGAAGGATAAATGCAACAAAAACATGCCCAGACTCTGATCCTTCAAGGGGAAAGAAGAGCTGCTAAGGCAGTGTGCTCTGCAGGCTCCATCTCTGTATTTGCTTGTTCTTAAGCAGCTTTTCGGTACTGATGGGTGGGACCTTTTAACACCTTAAATGCTATTCCCAAAGAAACTGAACTAACTTCTCATTTTCACAGCACAAATTCATCTGGTTGGAAGAAAATACCCCGCCCTATTCCTCTGGCCTCCAAACTGCAGCTGGCAGCCTCAGGACACAGGACAGTCCTGGGGAAGAAACACAACTGTTTACTGTGTTTGTCTGTCCCTCCTCCCTCCCCCAGGGCACACGGGAGCTGATCATCTCCGTGCCATCTCCTGACAGGAGCTGACTTGTTTCAGGTTCGTTAGACACCAGAGCACTGCACTGCAGAGCTCTGCAGACAGATTTGGGCACAGCACCCAAGCATCAAGAAAGAAAAGTCAGATCAGGTCAGGAGAGCATCATCCATGCTGGGAGCAYTTCCAAGCAAACACCCAAAGCTGCAGCATTAAGGAGCAGACAGGCCCCAAATCCAAATTTTGGAATTACTCCACCCAGTTTAATTCCTTGGTCATGCATTCTGCAAGCATTAGCTCTGAGTGGGCTGGGGTTCTAACAGCTCCACACTTGAAGCTTCATGGACAAAACAAGGTTTAGGCAGCACTTTTCAGAGCACAGATCATCACCTCCCACACATAACCAGCCAGGCCCAGGATGACCATCAGCCAGGCTCCAGGTGGACAGACCCAGCAGAATCCCATCCAGGAGCAGAGTGAAGAGTGAAATGGTTGAGCTGCTACAAAAAATATACAACTTCACTGCCATCCATCAAAGCAACAAGTGCTCTACCAGTTCTTTCCATTAAAAGAAGGTTCCTGGGGGTGCTAGCCAGTAAGAACACAGAACAAAAGCAACTTGTGTTCACAATTATGTTACCTAAGAAATAAAATAGTATGACACAAAAAACCCAATAGTTAGTATAAGCAGTACRTGCATTGTGTTACATGCTCACAAGGAAGCCAAATGAAGTCTAATGAGCTGYATACAGGACTTTTCCACTTTTCTGTGCTTGACTTTCCACCTATGTCAAAATGCCTAYGTGAAATTAAACATTGGAAGAAGCTTCTGATAAACTCCCATGGAAGAGACACACTTAGGTGAAAGGAAAAAAAAAAAAAAACCAAGCCTGTGCTGATCTGTAAATTTTACTTTCAATGATTTGTTTCAAAAAGACAGCYCACAGGAATGACCCACAGAACAGGCAGAACATGGCTGTGGAGTAGTAGGAGGGTTTAATACATCTTGCCTTATACATTCCTGTCTTCAAGTTGCATAAAATGTTGATAGATTTCAAGTCTGGGATTTGAAACTTTCCCCTCCCAGTCTGACTCCATTGTTATTTTTTTTTAAAAGAGAGATTGGGATCAAGAGGCTCTCTGCCTCCTATTTCCATAGCCAATAAAAACTCCACCCATCCCCAATCCATTTTTACATAATTAATGCCTTCTTGATTGAGAAGAGGCTCTAGCATGAGAAAGGTGCCTTCCTGCCTTGCCTGTGAGTACTGGTTGTACTTTAAAACTACTGGCAGCAAAAGCTCCCTATGCTGAGAACACCACCCAACATCACCTCAGAACAGCTTTGCTTAATTTTCAACACTCTTAAACGATGGCTGTGATTAGTTTGGAGGAGGAACCCAGTTGCCATCAAGAGAAATGGAAACCAGCATCCCTTTTGAGAGTGAGACCAGAGATTGTTGGGATCCTCTGCAACAGAACATTACCATCAAGCTTTCCCTGTTCAGAATGTTCTCATGCATTAACAGAAAAAAAACATCATCAATTCTACATAAATTCCTTTGCTGAAGCCAGCAGAAAAACGTCTGTGGAATTAAGGCAGATGAGAGCCTTCCCTCGCTTGGGCTCATCCCAACCCCACACACACTAAAGAGAGAAACAGAGCTCAGGAAAGATGAAATACTTCCTTGCCATCATCTCCTGTTGCTGTCCAAGCAACAGGACCCAGCATTTGAGAGCATCCCTGGGTATTCTGTGCATTCAGAAGGCTCCTGTTGGAGCACAAAGCCACCCTGAACTCAGCCCTGTCACAGTCTCTGGTGTTCTGTGTGCCATGAGGACACYGGGCATGTGACTTGCGTGTTAAAACTTTCTGGCTCACCAGTCGAAGTTCAGATTCTTTCCCTGCAAAACACACTGCATGATCTCATCTGCAAGCAATCAGCCTGAGAAATCAGCTTGTTAAAGGAAGCTTCTAGGAAAGGAGAGATGTCTCTGGAGGATTTGGGGGCCTATATAATTTTAACCACTTTGTTAAACCCCAGCTGCTCTTCTCCCCATTGGGGTCACACAACCAAGAAACTGTTTCTCCTCCCACACAACTCCAGACAGGACAGTTTGCCAACACCTAGCTGCATCATCCTATTTGCATTCTCCATAGCCTGAAAACACTCACATTTTCAAGCAAAACTGTTTTCAAGCAGGAGCTGAAAGAGTGCAAGGACAGACTGAGAGCTGTGAGCTGAGCAGCATCCAGAGGAGCAATTCATTAAACATRCAACAGTGATCGTCAGAATGTGTAAAACAGAATATTCTCCTAATTTCTGGATGTGTATTTAAGAATTTCCCCACAATTCTCACGTGGACCCAAGACACGMACCAGGAAACAGAAATAACCAGTACAGTGGGAGCTCTGCAGAGGAGAAAGGGAAAAAACAATAAGCTCCCTGGAATGCCAGCTTTGTCCTGAGATTGCTCAACAAAGTGATGGAACAGAATTTTACTTGAGTTTCAGGTATGCTGCAGGAGCATCCAGGAGCCTTACGCTCCTCCCCGTGCTACAATATCCCCAGAAGACAACACCTTTTTCCTTTTTCCCAGTGAAACCCTTGGGGACGCAGCACTGCAGAGTGTAGGACAAAGTGCAGCATCTGATTCCCAGATTGCACCCCCAGTTTGGCTGTGCAGGGCACTGTGATGAGCAGAACAAGCAGTCTGAGCCCTGTGCTCACACACTCAGCCACATTTGCATCCTGTGAACTTCCAGAAGCAGGACCACCGCTCTTGCTCTCAGCAGGGAGGGAGGGAAGATCAGAGCAGCATCCTGCCTTTTCCACTTCCTTCCATGCTGTCACACCCTGCCTCAGCTGCTCCCAGCAGCATCTCCCAGGCAACCCTTTCCCAGCTGCCCCTCTCTGGTCATTCAAGTGCTTTGAAAGACTTTCCTTAAAATTCTTGCATAGAAATCACTGTTTAATGTTCAGCACAGAACACAGGAGGGAGAGGAGAAGAAAAGCCTGCCTGTCTCTAACAAAGGAGATCTAGAGGACTGAGCCCTTGGCTCTTCCCAGCTGCGGATTATTCCAAGTGAAGTGATTATTCACCACTTCCACCACCTATTTTCAGTTCAATTTGCAGAAGTAACTGTTCTGAAACAAAAAGGAAGCATTTACTACCCCGAGAGCAGAGAAACAAGTTAACAACAGTGCGTTCTCCCTCAATTTGTATCTTTACAAAAGCTATTTTATATAAGGATTAAGTACACTTCAGCCGATGGTTGTTGCAGCCATGGTGTGAATCAGGGTGTGGGACTGTGCCCTGAACAATGCAGGGTGACAGTCATGCTGCWACTCTTCTGGTCAATGGTGGCACCTTCTAACTCCAAATGACGCTGTGAAGCTCACAGCAATTTGAAATAACTGCCTTAGAAAAGCTTTATGCTTCCTGTGTCTTTAAGAAACACATAGCTCTGACTGCAAACATTCAGGCTAAACAAAATGTTATGAGAAAAAAAAAATCTCCTTCAAGCTTTTTACTCCCCAGCCAAATTCCTAATCTTACCGGATTAAGAGCAGACATCCTCTTCACCCCACCCCCAAACTGATGTCCACTATTAAAATCAAGGTACAGGACAACTGCCCCCAAATTCCTGGAAAACCACAGCTTAGAAAATTCAAACTATAAAGGGAGGGCGGCAGTGTTGAAGATCTCAGCTGCTGGCTTCTCTGGCACAGCTTCTCAAYCAAATCATGAAGGCAAGAAGAAAAAGGAGACTTTCCAGCTCAAGTTCCAAGCCCTTTTTAAAAATCAGTTTATAACCACTAAAATAAACACAGTAAGAACAACTGTGCAGTAACTGGGAACCTGCAAAACCAGCTGCAGTTTCAGAGCAGTTTAGGCAATGTCTGGCAAACACCAGCAGACACAACAGCTCAGGAGAATGGCAACATATCGGGGAATGAAACAGTGAATTYCACCCACAAGCTCATCGAGAAACTCCCTAAAGTTCACCCACACTGGGCAGAAGAAACAATTCTGTRCTGTTTACTGCTATGGTGAGCATTTGCTTCCTGTTAGAACTGCTTCTCTCCCAAATTCCAATCTCCTGGATGYCCAGGCTTCTGTCATGTCCCTGCCTGTCCCATGCTGCCTCAACCCAGCCAATAGTTTCCCAATGCACCTGACACCTGGGTGTGCACACTGCTCCCCTCTTGAGCCCGTCATCCAAAAACCCTCAGCTGCTCACCCAAAAACCTTCTGCTGGACCCTCCAGGGCACAGACCCCCGCTACACCCAGCTTCCCCAGGTAACAGCCACCTCAAAGGGAAGGAAGGGCAAGAAACCTGGAACAAGCAAACTACTCCAAAACACCGTGATTTGGATATTTCAGCTGCTCCAAGTCACTTTAGGACATCTCCAGAACAACAGCAACCACAGCAGATGGTGCAGAAKGATAGCACGAAGCAGCATCTTTGAAGCAAAGCCACCCACAGTGGCTTTGGGCCATCTCACCTTTGGGCTCCAGCCAACAGAACTCCCCAGGATTTGGACATTCTGACTTTCTTTAGAACTGAAGATCCAATTCTCGCCTCAGTGTTATCCGAGGAGCTACCCCAAGCCACATGCTTTGAACATCCTCCTTCACTGCAAAGCTGACAGTTTTCAATTACAGCCAGTTCCAGTTGTTCTTGGCTCTCCGTTCCTCACCACAGACCTGTGCTCTCCATGGCTGGGCTTCTCAGTGTGCACATAAAGCAAATTCAGGGAAGATGCAACAAATAAAAGCCTTCCTGGACACTGACTGGAATAAGAAAAAGCTCCCAGGAGAGGCAAGGACACAGCTCTGGGGGAGGAGGTGACCTGGGCTATCTCCAGAGGAAGAAAAAGACAGAGAGCCTCAGGTCTCAAGCTTGGAAGTTTTAAAGTTAAGTGGGACAAGGAGTGAAGCTTTTAAATTAAGAGGGGAGATACAGGTTAGATATGAAGAAGCAGTTTTTTACAATGTGGGTGCTGAGGCTCTGGCATAGAGTGCCCAGAGAAGCTGTGACTGCCCCATCCCTGGAACTGTCCAAGGCCAGGTTGGACAGGGCTTGGAGCAACCTGGGATAGTTGAAGATACCCCCACTCACCACAGGAGGGTTGGACTAGAAGAACTTCAAAGGTCCCTTCCAACTCACACTATTCAGGGATTCTAAGATGCTGCAAATATMAGACTGCAGCCTGCAACCGTCAGAAGGATAGAGATCATTTGCTCACACCACCTGACACCTGCCCAGGGGACCAGCACACACCTGGATAATAGATTTAAGGCTTCTTAAAATACAATTACTTTCCTAATTAYACACCAGAGGCCAGAACCCACACAGGCTGAGCAAGCCACGAGCAGCTAATTCACAGAGAGCTCCTCTTGATTTCCACAGCCCACATTACCCAGACATCAGACTGAATGGACATCGGAGCCTTTCTAATTTTATATTCCACAGAGACAAGGCAGGAATGACTGATGGAAGAGCAGCAAGGCCTCTCTGCCCACACACACCACTGCTGCTGGCTCCACAACTGCAGAACTGCCGCTACATTTTTTT
>NW_026623587.1:270072-271201 GCF_030028575.1 Malurus melanocephalus | reverse complement strand
TTTTTTTTTTTTTTAATGGAGTCAGCTGAAGAGAAAATGAAGAGCTCGGCATTTTAAACCAAAGCATTTCAAAAAGCTCGTTCATCTTTCAGCCTCAAAAGAAGACAAAGTGAAACAAAATCTCAGTCATTCCCTCGTAAGTTTTCCCCCTCTGCCTCCAACAAAGCAAAGTGCCCTGAGCTCYACTTGATCGTTTTTTCTTTTCTTTCCCCTTTGGCTTACAACATTTCAATTAGAGAAGCTGACACAAAACAGTCCCAGATTCTCATATTTTATCTTTTCCCAATCCTACCTCTCCATTAAAKAGCATTTAGAAGGCAGAGCAGCCAAAGGAACAGTGCATCTAACACAAAAAAAAAAGGATGGGAAAACACGGACAAACGAGCAATGGCATAAACCAAAAATGAATACAATAAAAGTTCTGAAGCAAAGTTTTCCCACACAGGTCTGCTCAAGGAGGAAAAAATGGAAAGCTCTTTTTTTCACAAGGGGAAAAAAACTCCAGGCAAAGGAGCCATGAGGCAGCACGAGAGCCCAACTCTCAAACTCTGGAGGAAGAACCAGATCCCGGGACTCGAGCCGAACAAACTCTGCCGCTGTGCCCCGCAGCGGGGTTTCGCTCCCACCTCGCATAGCCCCAGCAGCGCTGGCGGGGCAGCGAGAACCGGCCCGGGCGCGGGTCCGGYTGCGGGCACCGAAAACAGCGGCAGRAAGGGCCGGAGCGGGGCAGGAGGGACCCGGAGAGCCAAACCCCGGCGGGAACCCCCGGGCAGGCGCGGGGCCGCTCCCGACGGGGCGGAGAGACCGAACAAAGCCCCGGCACTCGCTYTGCGGGGCTCCCGGCACGTCCCTGCCCCGAGCACGACGCGGTCCCGGGCAGCGCTCCCACAGCTTGGGGGGCTCCGCCGAGACCCAACCCAGCGCGGCCGCCCACAGCCCGGGGCACCCCGGCCCGGCCCCTCCTCGGCCCAACGCGGGCACGGCCCCGGCACCCACCGAGCCCCGGGTGCGGCTCCGCGATACCGGCGGGACACCGGGAGCCCCGCGGGGGTGCAGCGAGCGGCGCCCCGGGGGCGGCCCCGCGTTCCTTTGGCGGCGGGACCGCGGCGGCCGCACCGCCCCCGCCCGC
>NW_026623587.1:242581-269644 GCF_030028575.1 Malurus melanocephalus | reverse complement strand
ACCCGTGTGAGCCCTCAGTGCATCAGAGTCCCTCAGTGTCCCCTGTGCTCCAGGCTGTACGCCCGCGTGTCCTGAGTGCCAGGGCTGTCCAGCCCCGTCCCCTGAGAGCCTGGGCTGTGCACCCGTGTGAGCCCCGAAAGCCAGCGTTGTTCAGCCATGTCCCCTGAGTGTCGGGGCTGTGCAGCCATGTCCCCTGTCCACCACAGTCCCTCCATGTCCCCTGAGTGTCGGGGCTGTGCAGCCATGTCCCCTGTCCACCACAGTCCCTCCACGTCCCCTGAGTGTCGGGGCTGCGCAGCCATGTCCCCTGTCCACCACTGTCCCTCCAATGTCCCCTGTGCTCTGGGGCCGTGCACCCGTATCCCCCACACTACTGTCCATCGCGGCCATACACTCGCGTCCTCTGTGCTCTGGGCTGTACACCCACATCCTCGGGTACCTCGGGGGACCGACATGTCCCTGTGTGCCTCAGGGCCCCCCTGTGTGCCCACACAACTTCTCCATGTCCCCCTGTGGCCCACCATGTCCCCCTGTGCCTCACAGCCTCTCTGTGTCCCCTGTGCCAAAGAGCTGAACCATGTTCCCCTGTGCCCGACGGTCTCTACCTGTGAACTGAGATATATGGCTCAGGGCGTACGGGGTTTAACTCCTTTTTTGCTGTAGAAGTGAACACAAACCTGYTTTCAATATCATGGTAGTGTTGGGTGGATGGTTGGGCTGCACGATCTTGAAGGTCTTTTCCAACCTGGATGATTCCATGTCCCTCTGTGCATCAGGGCTTCTTTAAGGGATCATGTCCCCCATGTGCCTTGGGGCTGAACCGTGTCCCCGTGTGTTCACAGCCCCGCTGTGTCCCCATGTTTGTCAGGGTCCCTCCATGTCCCCATGTCCTTCACTGCCACTCTGTGTTCCTGTGTTTGTCAAGGTACCTCCATTTCCTCATGTCCCTCACAGCCCCGCTGTGTCCCCATGTTTGTCAGGGTCCCTCCATGTCCCCCAGCGGGGCTGGAAATGCCACACAGCCCCACTGTGTCCCTGTATTTCTCAGGGTCCCTCCATGTCCCCATGTACCTCACAGCTCCACTGTGTCCCTGTGTTTCTCAGGGTCCCCCCATGTCCCCATGTCCCCATGTCCCCATGTCCCTGACAGCCCTGCTGTGTCCCAGGTCTGTACCCCCTATGTGGTTCCATGTTCCCAGGTGACTCCCCTGGCTCAGGGCTGTGCTGTGTCCCTGTGTCCCCTCCATGGCCCTGCCAGGTTATCTCCTGTATTTTTCAGCCCTGCCATGTCTCCCTATTCCCCCTTATACCTCAAGTCCCTGGGTCCACTCTGCATCCCCCTTTCTGCCCAGTCACTGCCACCCACCCCAGAGGACCACAAGACCCCTGAGAGTCCATTCACCACCGAGGGGCCAGAGGGTCCCACCCACCATCCCCAGAACCCTCCCAAAGCCATGGTGGCACTCAGTGTTGACCACTGTTGGCATGTGCTGGTGGTGGCCTCTGAGGACGCACAGGGGCTCCATTACAACACCCTCTCTTCTTCACAAATTATGGTTATTCATAATTATGAAATTGTTATTTCATCTTCTTTCCATGCTGCTGCCAGCAAAGATGGGGTCCCACTCCAGACATGTAGCCCCAAACAAGCCAGATACCAAGAGCAGAGGGAAACTCTCCCAGGCARGAGAAAGGAAAGGAAGGGAAATGCCAGTTACCAGGGAATAGATAATAGATGTGCTCAGAGATTTCCAGTACACCAGGTGGAAACAGAGCTAAAACATTCAGCCAGCAACCAGCTGGATGGAGCTACACACTCTCTGTATGTGAAGTAGATGGACTTTTTGAAGAGCAAAAAGGACATTGTATTGAAGGATGTTGTTTTACTCCAGGAAGCAGAAATACTGGATGTTCAGGTAATCCTGTGCTCCTTAAAAACAAATTTTCTGTCTCCTATAAAGAAGTTTAACTCTTTTTTTGCTGTGTAAGTGAACACAAGCCAGTTTTCAATATCACGGCTCTGTCGCTGTGAGACAAAGAGAGTTACAAACCCCAGAATGACTTCACTAGATAGCTCATTGATTTATTGCATTCTTATCATTTCCCCTGGCTTTTCTCTCCTTTCTAAGCCTTATTTACAGCAGCATTTTCAGCCTTCTCTTTCTCAGACAGCCAGTTGTGCAATGGAGCGGCACAGCACGCAATATCTAGGTGAGGCAAAGCAATGAAAAAACACTTTGATGTGTTCTCCATTACTCTCCTGAGACATCATCMGTGCGACTGAGAGTGAGCCAGGGGGTGAATAACATGCCTCAGGAAAGCAGCTGTGTTTATAATTCCCATGGCACGCCTCCACAGGGTGCAGCTCTGGTGCCCTTGTGTCGCAGGACAGGAAGCGGGGMTGGCTTGGACATTTGATGGAGAGTCAAAAAGCTAACCCAGAGCTTTCTCTGCTAGTGAGGGTGTGAAAAATCTTCATACAGTTCGCTGGGAAAAACTACTGAGCAGCTCTGTGCYCTGTCTAGARGGGCATGAGGGCAGTCAAGTGTTTSTGTTGTAGGATTAGGGAAATATGGAGAGAGGTACCCCTTTATGAGCATCTTTGGAGTGCTGTGTAGGATCATTAAATGTAGAAAATCACTGTAAGATTATCAAGTTCAACCAGTAACCCAGCACCACTCTGTTCACCACCAACCCATATCCCCAAGAGCCACATAAGTGTGTTTTTTTAATAGTTCTAGAGATTGTGACATCACCATTTCTCTGGGCAGCCTGTTCAAATCCCCAACCATCCTTTCAGAGAAGAAGCTTTTCCTGATATCCAATCTAAGCAAATATTAGGATCTCCCAGTGTGCCTGGTCCAATAGGACACACCTTTTGTACTGATTGAAGCCGCTCCTGGGGATATGCTGGGTCAGAAATGTGCTCAATGAAAATCTGCCAGAACAGTCCCTGGCCTGGGTTTGGGGTATTGCGTCCCTCATGCTCCCCAGGGGCAGTTCCAGGCAGAGGACAAGATGGGAATGTTCATGGGGCTGCTCCCAGGACATGTCTGGATTCTGTTTGAATGAAGGCCGAGGGATTTTTCCAGCAGGGACCTGTGCCCAGGGGCAGGACTGGGGGACACTGGGGCAGCAGAATGGGGGGCTGAGATCAYCTGAGGAGACCTGGCTAAGGAAAGAGGCTGGAGGGAGGGGTGGTGTGAGGAAAGAAAGGGCTGTGGCCTGTGGATCAGGAAGGCTCTGGAGTGTGGAACAGGGAACTGGGAGCTCTGGGAGAGCAAGGAGTGAGACATGCTCTGGGTCAGTGGGGGAGTGGAGACCTCTGGGGCAGCAGGGCTGGGGTACGAGGGTCTCCCCCCACAGAGAAGGCACAGGAGCCACAAGCCCTGAGCAGGGCTGGAAATGCCAGCTCAGGACTGGCTTCTGGCTTGTCCCTGCCACAGAGCCTGTTCAGACATGGGGCTTTGCCATCGGGGGTGTAGCACAGATGCTTTATCCTTCCAGGGCATTCCATGGCTCCCAAAGCCATCCCGGGGCTGCCTCAGCCCCTGTGCACCCAGCTGGAGCAGGGACATGTGTCTGAGCAGCCTTGGTGATGCACAGCCCTGGGAGGAGCTGCACCAGGGCTGGGCAAGGCTGGACTCACTCATAGCGTGGTGCTGTGGAGCAGGGATGGGCACTCCCAGCAGGATCCTTCTCTCCTGTGCTCACCTGAACTGTCCTGGCCATGCTGCAGCCTGCCAAAAGCAGGKGTTGGGGCAAACAGGGATGTGACARCCAGGAGARGGGCTGSTCATGACAGGAACAGCTGGAYTTCATGCAATGGACTGACCCTWACTGTCCCTTTCTTATCGAGCTYGTCCAWGCTGTCGGGTCTGAAATGSRTTTTCTGKGGTTGCATTCAGCTCTCAGTGTCGGTGGGATGGTGATGGCAGCTTGTGCTTTACCTCAGCTCACCATCCCAGGCTGCATGAATGATAAAACCTCCCAGTTATAAAACTCAGGGATGGGGAGAGGTTTTATTTAAGGCATCTGTATCCGTTCTGCTGGGTTATGGCCCTGCACAGTCCTTTATTTTGCCAGATTCTGGTTTCCTGCTGGCAGCATCCTCAGCAATGCCTCGTACCTGCGCCGTGGTGCATTCACGTTCAGTGTCTGGAACCCTGCAGGCACTGCCTGTGTGTCCTGCTCAGCTCCTGTCTCTGCTGCCCTCTCGTGATGCCTCTGGATCTGCTGGGCTTGGGGGAGGATCTTGCTTCCCCCGTCAACTCTGAGACATGTTAACAGTTTTTGAAAGTTCTTTCTATTTCCAGCAACATTTATAATTCTTGAATTTTACTAAACTTCCCATTCAGTTGTTCCTTGTGTTTGTGTGTCCTCCCCTGCTTACTTCTCTGAAGGGCTCATGCTGGATCACCACGCACAGAAGTTGTGTCCCAGCTGGTCCTTAGCCCAGACAGTTCCTTGGCTGGGAACTGGGTTGTTCTGTTTTGTTTTGTTTGTTTGTTTGTTTGTTTGGGGATTTTTTTTCGTTGTTGTTGGGTTGTTTTTTTTTTTTTTGTTTTGTTTTTTTAATTGTTTTGTTTTGTTTTTCCCAGTAGAAATTAAGAACCTAAAATCTCTCAGTGATTCAACTTTTTCAGCTCCTTTTTTTTTGAGACAAACAGATCTCTGTGTCTGCCATGGGCTGCAGCAGCTCCCTACTCTCCTCTGCCTTGGCCTACAGTGCTGCACTCGGCTTTTCCACCCCTCTTCTGCAATCACTTCATGTGCCATCCAGCTTCCTCCTGTCTCTGGGTCACACCTGACTGCTGTGAGTCATTACAAAACATCCGAGTTCTGCTTTTAGCCAGACCTGAGGAAATAACTTTTGTTCCCAGGAAAACACTGGTTTTCTGTGACACTGTTCAGTGAACAGCCATGTGAGGCTCACCAACTCTGTCATCAWGAGGCATGGAATTAATTGTAATTAAGTCCCAGGCAAGCAAAAGAGATTGGCCAAGGAGGTGGTGAAGACTCCATGTTTGGACATTTTAAAGGCTGGGTTGGACACAGCCCTGAGGAAGCTGGCAGAAGTTTGAAGTTGTTCTGCAGAGTGGATGGTTCTGGAGACCTGGAGGGCAAAGCCTGGGCTGCACAGACAGAACGTGACCTTTTTGGGCTGAACTTCATGGGGAAAGCCCTGATACAACGGAAACACGAACCTGGAGGATGGGAATAGCTCAGAGAAGGGGTTTCAGGTGCCTTTCCCCAAGCAGACTCTTCCCAGCAAGCCTTACTCAGACTTTCCTCAGGATGCCTAAATTAGGGCGGCTGAATCCCAGCCTCAGGGGATGTCTGATAAAACATCCCAGGAAATTCAATAAGCTCAAAATATCATCCACTGGAAGCCCTGCAGTCTGCATTTCCAGCAAGGAGCCACAAGTGGCTTTTTGCAATAAGCCCCCGGGAGCAGACGTGGGTCCAGGGCCAGGTGACCTCGCTCATGGCTCCCTCAGCCTGCTCATGTCTGCAGGCAGCTGCCCCACCCCAAGCTGTCCCTCATTGTGCAACCCCCCCACATCACCAAACTCTTCAAAAAGCCCACACCTGAACTGCCCAGAGCCAGAGCCAGTCCCATGTTCCACGCTCAGAACCACTCAGTAATGCCTTGATCAACAGGGAAATGATGGGAGTATTGGTGAGAAGGGACCACTGGTGATTTCCAGTTCAACCACCCCTTAACCAACCCATTTTCCCGGCATGTTCCAGGGTTTTAGGGACCTCCCAGAAGATATCCCAGTGCTGGGTTCATCTGGTGCCCCATGTCCCAACCAGAGCCCAACCATCTGCCCCAGGTGGAGGGACCCTCTCCCAGTGCTCAACACCAGCACATCAATGTCTGGGTCATGCTATGGCTCCCACCCCACTATCCTTACTGCTTGGACAGTTTTATTTCCCCAATATGGCCAGCAACCCTCAATTTTAAAAATCTGAATTGTAAAACACGCTGTGAAAGTCGGATCTCAGGAGTTTATTCTTACAATGTTACCACTGGAAACCAGCGCTCAGGAGCTTTGCGCTCTTGTTAGGTTGAGAGCTGAGCTACTTTGAACTTCTGAGAAGTGACACTAAATTACAAAATGCGAATAYAGGCACTGAAACATGCCTTGCAACAGTGACAGGTCGGTCAGCACAGCTCAAACCCGGCCCAGGAGGGAAATTCCGATTCCCGCAGTCTTTTCTTGCAGCTCGTCGAAACCATAGYTTCTAAACACAGTCACAAATCAGCAGGAAAAGCTGCCCAGCTCTTGCTGCTGGGCTTTCCTCAACGCCTCTTCTGGCCACTGCTGGCCCCGTGTCACCTGCAGGGGACGGGCTGGCCATGACAGGAACAGCCGCACTTCATGCAATGGACTGACCGTAACTGTCCCTTTTTTTACGGAGCTCGTCCAAGCTRTTGAGTCTGAAATGGATTTTCAGAGTCACTTCAGAGTCCTGGTGTCCCCTGGGAGGGGTGCAGGAGTCCACGTTGCTCCGATGTCCGAGCGCAGGAGCAGCGCAGCCGCTCGCAGCCGGCTCAGCGCTCTGCACGGGAGGAGCCGGCCCAGCAGCTCCTGCAGAAGGCGTGGGGATGGCTCTGGGCTTGTTGTGGCACATCTTCTGGGCTGTGCCCGAGAGCCTGGTGCCCCGAAGCCGAGGAGGAAAGCACTGCTGTGGTCGCTGTGTGCTCCCTGGAGCGGTTCCGCGCGGCCCCGAGCCCGGCAGCTCCTGGGGATGCACAGAGAGGCTTCTCCCTGGGGCTGTGCCCCGCAGCCAGCCCCTCCGGCTCAGGATCCGCCATCAACACCTGGATGAGGATGATGCCAGCGCAGAAGAGCAGCCACCGCTTGACTGGGTCTTTCTCTTGACGTGGCAAATATTTTCTCACGTGGGCTGGGTACAGCACCTTCCTGGCTTTCCTGCTCCACTTTGCTGAGAAGTCTGAAGGTCTCCTGACAGCTTGGGCAGCAAACATCGGCCCAGACAGATTTTCTGAGTTGTTTTTCAGCAAATCTGTGCTGGAGAAAATGTTTTCTCTGGTGTAAGACATCTTGTCCTTAGGAGTCTGCTCCTGTAGCTCTGAAAGCTGGGAGAATTCAATGGAAATACCTCAAAGATTATTTTAATTCAAAAAGCAGATTGCTGAAATAAAACTAAAAAATATTAATAATAACACCAGAGCTTTTAGTCATTCTCATTAAAGCAAAAAATGCAGAGCCCCAGAGCTGAACTCTTGGAGTRATTTATGCGTCTTTCTGGGAAGCCCTTCTTTGATTTCTCCCCCTGCTCCTACCTGTGCTATAAATACTTACTTTGATGAGTGAAGTGATGATGGGAGGGGCTCAGCTGGCTCAGAAAACACTGTGGAATGTCTCTACCCCAGCACCCCAAATCTGCCCAGAATCTGCCCACGGGCACTGGCTGCTAACAGCAGTGTGATGGCACACTACAAGTTTTCTCCTCCCCAGTTCTGTTCTCCCTTATTATCACTGCCTACCACAAGACTTTGCCCCAAGACATTCCAGTGTTTTTGAGAGTGTATCCTTCRCTGAAATTCACGTGTTTGCCATAAAGAACAGAAGAGAATCTGAGAATGGCCGTGCTGTCCCCTCCTTACCATCCCATCCCATTCCATCCACCAGAAACTCTGGCCTTGAGCTGGAGGGATGGAGGGGGGATACCCCAATTTCATGCTATGACCCTGTGCAATCTCAGCACTCTGCTCCAGAAAAAAAAGAGCAACCTCAGCACTTGCTCTGGCAAGCTCCATCTCAGATATGCCCAGAAAAGGAAAAAAACAGCACTCATGATCAAATTCTTTGTGCCTTACAATGACTAAACAGAGTCTGAAAGGGCTGAGTGCCCACAAWGCTGGAAAGGTCTCCAGCCCCCTCGGGTCTTTGTCTTGAACTCAGACGATTTAGCTGCAAACTTCATGTGTCTTGGTCATTGTGGGCCACCTCATGCCCTGAGCAGGTGGGAATGAAAGAAGGATTTCTGTAAAAAGACCTTGGGCAGTCATCTCTGGATGGCTAGTGCAAAATCAAACAGCAGATTTATAAAATTCTAGAATKGCTTGGATTGGAAGGGACATTAAAGATSATCTGGTTCCAGCCCCACTGCCATGGGCAGGGACACATCCCACCAGACCAGATAAATAAAACTTGATCCTCCTGAGTCTTTTCAGGCAGCCTTTAGCCACCACAAAGCAGCAAAGGGCAAAATTTCACATTTAAAAACTACCTTTTGACAATTTAAAAACTTTTTTGTCATCTCTTGCCCTTTGGGCTCCCTAACATTGCTTGCTTTCTGCTTCTTGGAAGACCAGAGTGATGTTGGCTTTGAGTCACAAGGCATCAAATCCCTTTGCTCCRAGCACACGTCACCTGCTGTCACAACAGGAAAACTCTCACTCTTCAGGCTCATTCCACTGGAAACTCAGGCAAAAACCAAATAAYTGACAGTTATGGAGTCCCACTCGTAGGAATGTGCCACCCAACACATCCAGGGGCATTAATTCCACATGGCAACACTGCTGGTGGTTTTCACAATCACCCCCAATCCTCACCCAAACCTGGAGCTGGAGGCCGTGGCTCCCCTCAAAGCACTTGGTGCTGACAAAGCCCTTCCTCAGGGCTCTCTCTTGTCCTGCCCAGGTGGGTGTTTAAACCTGGGAATGTCAGGGCTTAAAGACAGAACTTCAGTGTCTTTGGTAATCTTTTCCCCCTCTCCTTTGCAAGTCCAAGTCCAGAGGGCTGGGAGACAATCTGCTGCTTCCAAAATCCTGCACTCATGGCAAGGCAGTCCTAAAGTGCAAAGCATTGGCTCAGGAAGGCTCTTGAGTCACCATCTCTCAGGGAAGCTGGTTGGAGTGGGGGGGAATGGCTCATCCCGAAATTCTGGTGGCAAACCATGTGCTCAGTGACCATGGCACAGTCACTGCCCACCACTGTCTGGACTGGTGCAGGGTTGTCAGGCAGCACCTGAATCAATTATTGGTTTGAAAGAAGCACACAATTAAGAAATAACTTATGTGAGTTATGGTCTGGGCCCTCAGAGCCACCCTGGTCCCAACACCTGAGTGAGTCAGGCTGAGGATCAGGAACATCCTCTCAGGCCAGGGCTCTCAGTCCAGGAGAAAGTGCCCCAGGCACTGCCCCAAACAGACCCTGGGTGCTGGGTGGATGTTAAAGACAAGACCCAGAGATTCAGTGTTACATTCAACTGTCACCTTTATTTCATTCAGGATCATATGTGAGGAGAGAGACAGCTCAATTCAGCCTTTTCCAGCTGTCCCATCACCTGAGCTGTGTCACTGTGGTGCAGTCACCAGGCAGCTCCCCATGCACAGGCACCCAGGGGTTGGCTCCAGCTCAGGCATTGGTGAGATCACCTGCTGCTTATCACACAGAGATTTTCAGTGAAGTTCCCCCTCTCAGCCCCTAATCCATCTCCCCAGCATTGCCCAACTCACAGCTGGTGAGGCGAGTATGAACCCAGCCTTAGAAGGGCCCCAGGAAGAGGGGGGACCTGTAGGGACAAATCCTGCTCCCCTTTCCAATCCTCRTTACCCATTATTGCCATGCCAGTGTTACACAGGGATATATTTATAACTCCCAGGTGAGCTTGTCCAAGCAGGTCACTGGATCCTCCTCAAGTGAGGAAATGAATCAGCACTGCAAGCAGCAAATTTTCTGCACACCAGGTGCAAGGAGGAAAAATTTCTGCTGAGCTKGTATTTTTGATCAAAACCAATTTAATTTCATGCACCCTTTCTAACCCAGGGACTTCAGAGCATTTCACTGACCACCAAAGGCAAAAACTGAGCTGTGGATGCACCAGGAGCAGTGCTCAGAGCTGGAGGTACTGCGTGTTTGGCAGAAGAGTGCATCAAGGAGCAGCTTTTGCAGCTGGAGGTGATGGCAGCCACAGCACAGACAGAGCTGAGGACACCAGGTCACGTCAGGCTGAAATGCTTTGCAACACTCAGCATCGTGTTCTGACCTCGAGCCACCCGGGCCTCCAGCGCTGTTTGTGCAGTTTGCGCTGCRGGGATCCGCAGGGAGGGGCAGAAACGCTCATTCCATCACCCGGAAAGGCTGGGGCCCTTCTTCACTCRGAGACAGAAGGGACAGCCTTGAAGCCAAGGATCAGCTTATCACAGAAGGAAAAGCCCAGGACTGATTTTCCAAGATCCCCACAGCACCCAGGGGGATGCAGGACATCAGTGAAGGCAGAGCAAGTCCGTGATTCAGAGACCTTGATCCCAGGAGGGGAGTGCATGAATTCACCTCAGGGAGAGCTGGGCAGTTTGCTGGATATGTCAGGAAAATTGCAGGACAGAAACCCCAGGCTGTGCCAGCCAAGAGGGCACACACTCCTGCAGTCACAGCTCCGGAAAATCTAGAAGCTGGGCATGGCTGCAACTGCTGCTGCACACAAACCATGTTGGGTGGCTCTGAAGGGTTAAAAGGAAACAAAAAAATTCYGAGAATATGTTTCTTCAGGATTTTGTTTCTTTTTTTTAGATTTTTTTTTTCCCCTCAGGAGGATAGGCAAGATACCACATGGGTCTGGTATGAGTGAGAGCATTTGGCTGGTGGGGCACATGCAGACAGGAACAGAGGAGGGGCAAAGGTTCAGGTGAAAACAGGGAGTTTGGCTGCAATTAATGCTTTGCATTCCTTCACAGATCACTTGCTGGCCACAAAAAYGTCCACTCACCTCACAGGGCCCAGGTGCCAGAATCTGGTGAGGGATGGGCTCCTCCAGACTGTTTCTGTCCATCTGGGGAAGTTGGAGCTGATGCTGGAAGTTAACAGAAGCTGTGAGGGTCTGGAGAGGTGCCCCAGGCTGGACCARCAAGGCTGGGAGATGGGAAAAACACAGAATTCCCTCTAGGCACATCCCTGAGGAAAAGGGAGCCCAAAGCACCAGCTGAGGCTCAGGCAAGGTTTTCCAGGAGGTTTTTCCCAGGCCTGGGTTCCTGGGTAGGCTCTTTGCAGGAGGCAACAATGGGTGGGGAAATCCCAGGCAGACTTACTCAGACTTCCTCAAGTTACCAAAATTAGAGCAGCTAAATCCCGGCCTGAGGGATCAACTAAGGCATCACGGGAAGCCCAAAACTCAAATGAGCATCCCCCGAAGATTCTGGACTGTTTGTGAGTATTGTGAGTGGCTCTGTGCTGTGACCTCCGCAGCTGAAGGAGGAGCAGGGGTTGATGTCACACCCCACACTGCCCAGGGAGACTGGGACAGAGCAGTAGCTCCACGTCTGTCACTGGAGAATGCAAAATGTGCTGGGGAGGGCTGTCCCTTCTGCAGGCACTTCTGGGGATGGCTACAAATCCCCAGGGGTAGCTGTAGATACAGACCCTAAAATAATGCCTAATACATATATTGATAAACAGAGYTGATGTGGGGAAAGCATGGAGGGGAAGAAAATGAGGTTCCAGATTTCCAGATTCCTTTATTACATCATTAACTTTTCTGCACACTCCAGTTTCAGTGCTGGCTGCTTCCCATGTCCCTCTAACCCATCCCATGTGGAAATCCATCCACCTGGGCAGASACTCGCTGATCTCACCCCACCGCCCCGGGCTGACAGTGTGCAGATGCAGCTGCCTGAAACTTCCCACATAAATGCAGGTATTTTAGGATCTGAGACAAACCCTTTTTAGAGGAATGAGTTAAATTGGTGTCATCTCTAAGCAGCTGAGCACTGCCAGGGAGAGCAGCTCGGAGTGGGACAGAGAACAGGCAAAGGGGGACTTCCTGAGACCCTGAGCAGAGTCCTGTGCCTCTGGCTAAACCCTGCTCTGTCCCTGCAGTCAATGATAGCAGCTCTGCAGCCTCTCTAATCAATCCAGTTCGGTGCTGCTGCACTTCCCCAGCTCCAGCAATTTCCCCGAAGTTTTGCATAAACTCCTCTCTCCGGAGCCAACTTCTCGCCCTGCCCGAGGAAGGTTGGGAGAACCGGGCACCGCCGTCTCCTTCCTGCCCGTGGTTTGCATATTTGAAACCTCTTATCACGCTTCACCTGAAACTTGTGCCCGGGCTCCATCACCTCCCTGCCCCGCTGCCCTCCTGCGCTCCCCGTTCCCGGCAGGATCCTGGGGACGCACAGGATCCCCTCCCTCCCTCCCTCCCCAAGAAGTGCCCAAATATGGCCTCATGTGCGTAGCCCTGCATTACTTCACCCCGTGCATATGCAGCACACCTATTTATACATTTTAACGGGATGTTTGCCATTCGCGAGCCCCGGGCTGTTATCCCTCCTGCGGAGGGGAGCGCTGCGGTGCCCCCAGGCTTGTTTTCCTTTCAGCCCGTCACCCTCCCCATCCTGGAACGTGCGTTTGCTCACTCCCACCCTCCTCCAGCACCTTCCTTCAGACCTTTCCTCCGATTTATGATTTCCATCCCGAGCCTGGCTTCTGCAGTGCTTGGGTGCCTCTCAGCKCCCCTTCCTCTCCAGATTCCATGAGCAGACAAACCGAGTCTGTCTCAGTGTCTGACCCTGTTCTCCCACCATTTATGGAATATTTCGTTTCTCCACGTCTGGAAAACTCCTTCCAGCTCACCTCAGTAACTGTAATTGCTATTCTCTGAATATTCTGTCAGAGGAAATTAGATTACACACCTACAACTTCTCTCAAAAAACGTCGGATGCCATTTGTCTTGTCTCCTCAGGATGCTCACAGGTTACATATTCATTCCTGAATTTGGCTGTGCCTCCTCTTCCTTCCCAAGCAGAGGGGGTGATCATCCTCCCTCCACCTTTCCAAGACTCACCCCATCACTGCACGGTCTCAAAAGCCATGGCAGACCTTCCCTCTGACCCCTGGGGAGAATCACAGCCCCAATTTTCCTGGGCTGTCGTCACCCTTTTCTCCTCTGCTGCAGCTCTGATCTTCCCCACCATCACTGGGGTCAAAACTTACTTTCCTGGTGGCGCCTCACCCGTTTGGTGATGAGCACAGGAGTTGGAAAGAGCAATAAATCCCTTGTAGGGCCTGGCAGCAGCTTTTCCTTGCCCTGAGCACAAGGAGCTGTCGCTGGTGTGTGGGTGGATGGGACCACTGCCCCCTGCACCCCCTGCCAGCGGTGCCTTCATGTGAATCTCTCTGCAATCTCTGTTCAGGTGTCCTGGGCCAACCCCACGGATCCTCTGTGGGCCTTGGACAGCCAGAGGCACCAGAGAGGGGACAGAATCCTGCTGGATGGGCACAGAGCAGTGGGAGCAGCCCCAGCAGCACTCGGGTAGCCCAGGGGAAGCCCAGCAGGACTGGGGTGGTGCTGTTCTGTGTCACAGAGCTCTGCTCTGGTGTCYTCACACCGTGCAGGGAGATCCCAGGATCCGTGTGGGATGGGCTCCTGGGACACTCAGGTGAGGCTGTTACAGCAAGGATGAATTCTCACTGCAGGTGAGTGACTCCAGTCAGGAGGCTGCTGGAGGTGACACCGCTGCTCCTCCGAGGTCTCCCCGTGCTGGGAATGCGGTTCCTGTCCCGCAGGAATGGAGGCACAGGGGGCCCTGTGCTGCTGCACCCAGGGGTGCTGAGCTGCTGAGGGTGAGCCCCGAGCCACCAGCACAGCTCCTGGTGGGCACAGAGCTGTGGGCTGATGCCTCAGTGCACCCCAGGTTTGGGAAGGGCTGGGAGCCCTGATTTAGGGGTGCGCATACAAGCTCAGCTCCACTCCAAGTCCCCCTCCCCTTTTCACAGGGTGATAGGTGGTGTGGAGAACCCCAGGGACCCCTGGTACAACCATGGGTGGGTATTTATAAACAAAAGAAATGGTTGAAACATTCAGAACCAACACCTGCCCCTCTCCCACTGGGAATCCTGGCCCCTGAGTTGTTTCTCACCCAGGATATAAGCATCCCAAATGTCTGAGCAGTAAAGTCTCTCCAAACTGTGGAGACCAGCTCCCATAGGTTGGGTTTTGAGGACACTTTGAATTCAGGAGGTGGCTCAGATGGAGGAGCCATACAGTTGGGGTTGGGCTCACCAGGAGCACACCTGGAGCAGCTGCACCCACCCTGCATCAAGGGGCTCTGCAAAAACCACCCCACAAAGCTGCAGCCTTGCTCCAAAGCCAAGGCACCGAGAAGAACAGGCACAGCAGTGCAGCCACACGGCTCCAGAAGGGAAATTTGGGACGAAATCCACATTTCAGTCAAATGAAAGAAATGYACTTTGAATTATTTTATTCAGGATTGTTTGGGTTTATTCCTGAYAGTAGCTCTGGAAGCAGGAGTGTGTGACAGAGTCTTTGGAGATCAAACATCAGAAAGAGGAGAATGAAACCTGCAGTGCAAACATCCAGCTACAAACAGGGTTTATTGTCTGGGAATTCACAGCAACTTCTAGAAACCTTGTACAAAACCACAACCTGAAAGAACAATGTCCCAAATACCTGCTGGGTTTGCAGGTCAGACTCAAAGCTTGGCTCTGTGCTCTTCCCCAGCTGCTCCCAAGCCACCTCTCACCTGGGACTCCATGGAAAGAGCCTCTCCTTGGCCTCCAGACTGGGAACAAGCCCAGGATTCCCACTCCATCAGCCCAAACTGCCTTTTTCCAGTGTGTGCTGCTTAAGACACATCAGCTGCTACTTTGGGCTTTCTAGATAATGACTGACCACGGTGAYGTGTCCCAAGGGGCAAAAAGCAGAAGAGCTCTGAGGATGAGGTGCCACCAGCAGACCTGAAACAATCCTGAGGTTATTTCTGCACCATCTGGCGCAGCTGAGCAGTCTCTAAGTTGAGTGAAAACGCACCTGCAGGGCAGAAATCTCACTGCAGGTGCCAAAGGTGAGTCAGGGATGAGCTCAGAGGAGCAGCAGCTCAGGAACAGGTCCAAGAAGTGTTCTCTGGAGGAGGGGGGCATGTAGGAGCTGGAGAAGGCAGAGCTCTGATTGCCTGCACGTTTTGGGGAGCAGGAGGCACAAATTGTCCCAGTGCCAGGTCTCTGCTCTGCACACAGCAGCAGGACCAAGAACAGCAAAGGACAGGTGACTGTGAGCCTGGAAGGAGTGAGATACAGGAGGTGACATTTTCTGCAGGGGCCCAGGGGTTGTTTCACCCTCCTGTTTGTATGCTGCAGCTTTTGATGCCATCTCACAACTCCTCAGCGACAAGAATCCCAAATGGGAATGTGAGRAACAAAGTATCTTGCAATTATCAGGAGCTGGCTCAGGCTTCCTTGCACTCCTTATTCAAGGAAAATCTGAAAAAGTGAAGTCTCTGGAGGAGTGCAGACCAGGCTGCCATCCCTCTACCTAGACCAGGGCAGAGGCAGTGCAGGGCTGAGAAAAGGCACTTTGAGCACTGCCTGCTGTAACAAACTCCTCGTGAGCACAGAACCTTGCAACCCCAGGGCTCGGTCTCTGCACTAAATCACTACAGGAGGTTGACTTTGGCCACAACCTGCTTGCAGCCCATCCTGGAGTACTGCTTGTCCCCTGTAGTGTAGTAACTGAGCTGATTGGCCAAATTCTCAATGTGCTTCTGGTCGGGGTAGAGCCCTTCCCTCCTCATCTGCTCCAGGAAGCAGTTGATGACGTGAGACTTCTCCAGGAGAATGAAGGGGATGATGTCTGCAGCCTTCCACAGAGGGTGGACGCTGGCCAGGACTGGCTGGATGGTGCTCAGCAGCTCCTCAGCTCCCCTCTGCTGATACAGGAGCTCAGTGGATGCGTTCTGGATAACGAACTTGGTGATTTCAGCACCTCCCAGGTTGCTAATTAAAATGTAGATGGCRTTGAGGAACTCGTTGGTTTGATTGGGTTCGAAGAATCGGCTGAGGGTGTCCAGCAGGACAGGGGACATGAGTTCAACCTCATCCAGGATAAACAGTGGGGTCTTCTCCTCGATCTCAGCCCTTGTAACCATGTCAGAAATCTTCTGGGACAGGTCTATCTCACAGGTGAGGGGATCCACGCCGCTGGGGCAGTGATGCATCACAAAGTACTGCAGCACAAAGTCATTGTCCATGACGGAACGGAAATGTTTGGCCAGCAGCCAGCCCACGTGGCTCTTCCCAACCCCTGCTGGGCCATTCAGAGAGATCACCAGAGGCTTGTTGTGGATGTGGGTGGCCAGGTAGTCTTTCAGCAATTCCACAATGCTTTCCACAGCGACTTTCTGCCCGAAAACTTCCCGGTGCATGGTTTTCTCCAAACCGTCCAGGTCGTATTTTTGGAGGTTATCATCCAGGTTCTCTATGGCATTGAGAATCTGGAAGAAGATGATGGCGATGAGCAAGAGGAGGCAGCGCTTGGCCTTGCTTTTCTCCTCTGCTGGGAGGTATTTTTTGGTCTTATCTGGGTAGAGGACCATCCTGGATTTCCTTCGGCTTTTTTTCCGCCTGGACTTTTTCACCGAGTAATGTTCCACAGATGTGTCAAAGGTGAAGTACTGGGAGCTCTCAAAGCCAGACTGATTAAAGAAKGACATGGAAGGGTTGTACAGGGCAGTTCTGCTCAGGGACAGCTGCCTTTGGAGCAGCCTGGTGTGGACAAACTCAGCAGGTTTCTCCCGAGGGAGCTCTAAGTGCAGGCGGCTCTTCTTSAGCCCCTGGTAGCGCCGGCGCAGGCGGACGATGGCCCGCAGGGGAGAGGAAATGGAAGTTATTTTCTTGGAAGCAGCAGGGATTACAGCATCTGGCACTTCCTCCACATCACTCTCGGAGCAAGACGCCTCTTCTTTTGCATCACAGAGCATTTCCCCTTCCCCATCGCTATCGGAGATGGGAATCTCCTGTTCCTCATCACTGCCAGTGCCAGGGATCTCCTCTTCCCCATCACTATCAGTGACAGGAATCTCCTGTTCCCCACCACTGCCAGTGCCAGGGATCTCCTCTTCCCAATTGCTGCCAGTGCTGGGAATGTCCTCTTCCCTGTCACTGCCACTGCCAGGGATCTCCCCTCTCCCATCACTGCCAGTGCCAGGAATCTTCCCTTCCCCATCACTGTCAGTTCTGAGAATATCCTCTTTCCCATCAATGCCAGTTCTGGAAATCTCTCCTTCCCCACCACTGCCAATGGCAGGAATCCTCCCTTCCTCATCACTGCCAGAGGCAGGAATCTTCCCTTCCCCATGGCTCCCAGTGCCAGGGATCTCCCCTTCCCCGTCACTGCCAGTACCCAGCGTCTCTCCTTCCATGCTGCCCTCAGTGAAGACAATTCTGGGGTCACAAGCAGCCCCTTCCTTTGTGCTCATCTCAGCACAGGGCACCTCTCCTGCATCCTTCTCTGCTCCACATGTGTCTCCTGTGGGATTGCTCTCCAYGCAGGACATCTTCACTCCCAGATCCCTGAGGACRCTTTTTCCATCCACCTYGGAGCAGGGCAGCTCYTCATCCATCTCRTCTGGTTCTTAGAGCCCATTCACATCATCTTCTTTCTAAAAAAGAAAAGGACTGAGTAAAATCAACCATCCTAACATCAGGAAGCAACCAGGGACAGCAGAATTCCAATGGGCAGAAACAGCAGCAACCAGCAATGGCAGGRTGGCAGAGACCTTCAGACCTGAGCTGTCTGGGAGACAGGCCACATGTGCAAAACTACAAATGAAATTGGGTGTTAATTAATTCAAATTGATGTGTAACRCAAACCCAACCCAGCCTTCAGATGCAGAAGGGAAGGTCAGAGCYGGCTGGCGCCAAAGSTGGAAGTTCTGCTGTGAGCAGGAGSCAGGACAGCCGGACAGACTGGCCAGACCCTCAACCAGAGCTGTCCATCCTCTTTCCCTACACCTGCCAAACTTCAGGAAGGCACAGAGCCCCACCCCTGTGCCAGCACATGCACTCAGGCACGTCCACACCCTGTGGGAGCAGCCGCTGCCCACCCACGGACACCTCGGGCCATGCCAGAACGCGCTGGGGGAGCYGCGGTGGCCGCGGTGGCATCTCCGGGGCTGGGAGGATTTTCCTGGCTGTGCCCGTGGGTGTGCTGGGCAGGGGCTGAGGGGAGAGCTGCCCCTGGGTGGGGAGGGCTCGGAGGGGCTGCAGAGGAACAGCGTGACTGTGGCTGAGGGGGAGGACCCAGCCCTGTCACCCCATGGCCATTCCCTGCCYCCCACACCCCTGGGCAGGCRGGGGGGACACAGGGGCTGCCACATGAGACTGGAGCAGGAAAAGCTCAGGGACACGGCCATCCTGGGATGAGAGAACCATCTGAACTGACAAACCTCCACTTGAAAATGAGGAGGAGGAGAGGCCACGCTGCAGCAGAGGGATGTGATGAGAGGCACGGACACAGCAAGGAAGGCCCTGGGAACACACAGTTCTGCGGGGTTGGATGGAGCCCCACGGCCCAGGACCCCACACACCACCATCTCCATGTGTTGCCACCCCAAGGGTGCCTCTGACCCTGCCTGGCACGCAGCTGGTGCTGGCAGAACCTGTGCCATGGTGGAAGGGCATTTTCCTGACCCCTCTGAGCCACAGCAGTGCTGACACAAGGGACAGTTTGCTGCTATGACACTCTCAGCCCCAGCGAGGAAAACACTCTACAAATACACTCCAACGATAYTTATTTTTCAAYGTTTGACAGTAAAAGTTTARCACARTGTGAAGGAWGAACTCCTCTATCACCTACAACCTGTGCTTTAACTTCACAGAACCCAAACTACACCATTCAACATTTCAYAGAAGGAAATGCCAGATGCCAGAGCAGGGCACCGGCACGGGCAGCGGAAGGAAAAGCCGCTTTCATCAGCCACCCTTAAAAAATGAACACTGGGCCTTGCCAAAAGCACCACGGCTCTGGAGAGAACAAGGAGGTCTGGAAGTTGGTTATTAACTCGCTGCAGCTCAGCAGGAAACCACCAACCTGCAGCAAGTCACGCTCTGGGAAGGTTTTACTTCCCTTGTGCAGAGTGGCACCAGCACCCCCCGAGCCCCAGGGCACCCCGGGGGCTGTGCAGGAGCCACGGGCACTGAGAACCTCTCCCTCTGCCTCCTCACCTCACCCTGCACCTTTCCTGGCCCCTCCAAAATGCAGAGCTTCACTCTCACTCCGTGCACAAGGTGATTTTGGGACCGTGTGCCGGCAGTAGCACTCATTGCTGTGCCTGCCACTGCTGTGCAGTAATTAACACCCAGTGCTAATTGCTGACCTGATTCCTGACCCAAAGTTCAGGCTTTGGTGTGCAAAAGCAAAACCAGCCAGACGAGATCCCACAAGGAGGCCTTGAAGTGGCACCAGGAAGGATGGCTGGATGCCACCATCAGCCGGGATGCCACCCAAGGGATGCCACTGGGGCTCCTGAGCTGTCCCCATGCCACCCTGGAGTCACACCCCTGCTCCCCTCCACCCTGCATCACCTCACTCACCGTGCCTGAAGGTCCCCAAAGGGACAAGTGTCCCCAAAGCCATGGGGGAGCAGCCCCTGCAGCTCAGAGCAGCACAGACCAGGGACATCCCAGAGCTCAGCCAGGGCTCACACAGCCCTCCAGACCCTGAGACACTGCCCCACAAACACAGGGTGAAAATTCCTCAGCCCCAAACCCATGCAGGAGGAGACGGGGTTGGTTAAATACCAGCAGGGAGGCGACGGAAATTTACAGGAAAAGTTTCAGAGAGCAGAAGGATGACAGAATCATGGAATTGTTTTGGTTGGATGGACCTTCAAAGTCCATCTCATTCCAAACCCCTGCTGTGGGCAGGACACCTTCCACTGGACGAGGCTGCTCCAAGCTCCATTCAGCCTGGCCTGGAATGTTTCCAGGGATGGGGCAGCCACTCTGGGCAACCCATGSCAGGGCCTCACCATCCTCATTCTAAGAAACTTCCTTATATCTTCTCTAAATCCACTCTCTTTTAGTTTAGTTTTAGTCTCTCCCCCCCTTGTCCTGTCATAACAGAACCTGCTACAAACTTTATCTTTTTCATGGGCTCCCTCCAAGTCCTGGGAGGCTKCTGGACACCCTGAACAGTCCCCAGGGATGCTGCCAGCCCACAGCTGGGTGCTGCTCCAGCTGAAGCAYACAAGGATTTGGCTCCTCACAGTCCAGAGCTAGCTGTCCCACTGCCATGTCCATGCAGAGAGCCCAAAGCCCCTCCAGGGCCCGTGGGGAATGTGAGGATTGAGGGCTCATCAGCTGGGGGATGCTCAAGGTGCCCTTTCCCAAAAGCCCAACTGGCAGGGGATGCCCAACCCTCCAGATGAGCTGAGCAAGGCAGGGTGGAAGGACAGAACCCCATCCTAAGCAAGGAATCTGTCGAGTCATGAATATAATAACCCTGTTAACGCCGTGACTCAGGCCCTAATATCTGCTGGTATTTACACGGGACTGGAAGTTCCTAAGAGCAGCCCCTGCACATTCAGTGTTGGGTCAGGGTCAGGCACTTTCGGCAGCTTATTTTAATAATTGGTGGAAATGACAGAAAAGARAGGCCAGGAATTGGTTCTGCAGCATCCCAGGGCTCGTGTAAACACTGTTAATCGCTGCTCTGTGCCGATCCTGGAAAACGCGGGGAAGCCTGCACTTGGAAATACTCTTGGGAAGCCTCCAGCTTTCTTGCTTCAGCCCTTGCAGTGTTTGCATTCGTGTATCACCCCGTGGCTGCTCCAAAACAAGGTTTCCACAACAGAGGAGCCTGTGTGGGCAGCCGGAGCAGCGTGGGAGAGGGGAGCGGGATGGAGACAGCCCTGGGCGGGCGGTGAAAGCCCCGGGTGGCCCAAGAGGCAGCGGGGAACCGTGTCCCTGGCTAAAGGACCCCCGGGTGGGGAGCTGCAGCCCAGCCTCAGCCTCTCGGGATGGGCAAACCGCTGGGAGAAGGGAACAGCTGGGAAATCCCAGAGGAGATTGATATCCCCCCAGCCCCAGCTGGGAGTCAAACCGGTGGGAGCTGCAGATAAAGGGGTCAGRGGCTGCGAGCCGAGCTCAGGGATGCCGGCAGAGGCCAGCACAGCCCCGGCATCCCGAACTGCRGCTGCCCGGGGGCCCCGTCTGGGAACAAACCGAGCGACGTGGTTCGAYTGACGGCCGGAGCTCGGGGGCTGCAGGCGCCCACCCTCCCCGAAAACACGGCACAGGGTGACAGCGGTGACAGCCAGCGAACCCCCCCCGACAGCCTGTTCGCCTCTAATGCCCACCAGCCCAGCCCCAAGTTTTGCCAAGCCCCAGAGCCAAGCACGGCAAGCGSAGGGGGAGAGGCTGAAGCATCCAAAAGCATCGGGAGCATCCCTGCAAAAGCCAGGCGGCCTTCGGCAGAGAGAAGCCACAGGGGACGAGCAGGAGGCGGTGGCCAGGCTGGAGCTGGAGGCTGCCGAAGTGACCCCTGAGGGATGGGGACAGGATGGGGGAGCCGATGGCAGAGCAGTTACCCGCAGTGTCCCCTCGGGGCCGGTCACCGGCGCTTCCCTTCGCCCGCCGAGCGCAGCCTCCGGCCTCGGACGGGCCGGCAGCTCCTCTGTCCCCACTCTCATCCGTACAGAAAGCGGCCCCGGAGAGGAAATGGTGAGGAGGAGTGGCCCTGGGCGGCACTTCCTTCTCGCCGTGCCATGGGATGGCCGCTGCCGGCCGCTTCCCCGTCCCCGGCCGCTGCCGTCACGGCGGCACCGTGCGAGCGAGCACGGCCGGGGCAGCGGGGTGAGCTCATCGCGGCCCCGAGAGCCCGCAGCCCGGGCTAAACATCCCCACCCTGCGGGCTGCCCCTGGTTAGTCATTAGCCCGGAACCGTCAGCAGAAAGGTCAGAGAGATGACGCTGCCAAAAGGGGTTAATGGGGCTGACGCGGTGCTTGGGTGCTTCCCCTTGCCGACAGGGGAACCRCGGAGAAAACACAGTGAGTCTGGGGGAAAAGCGTGAGTCCGCGAAAAAAAAAAGTGAGTCTGGAAAAAAAATAGCAAGTCCGGAGTRGCTGGTTTGTGTGACCGTGGGCTGATCCCTGATGCTCCGCG
This sequence comes from Malurus melanocephalus, assembly GCF_030028575.1. NCBI lineage: Eukaryota > Metazoa > Chordata > Aves > Passeriformes > Maluridae > Malurus > Malurus melanocephalus. The sequence continues at coordinate 247,711 of NW_026623587.1, read as the reverse complement.
CCGCTCCTGCTGCACTGCCCCGGCCATCCCAAAGCTCCCGGACCCTTCGCGGCTCTGCCCCTGCAGCACAGGGACAYGGGGACATGRGGACAGCCAGCTCAGGCTGCACGGTGGCCGTGGGACCAAATTCTGGTGTGAGCACCAGAACTCCCCGGGGAAAACCCCTCCATCCATTCGGAGCATTCCGAGGAGGAAGCGGCGGGGTTTCCACACCCAGCAGTGCAGAAGTTCAGCACGGCGGCTCCTCCTCACCTGCACTCACCTTTCTTTCATCCCTGATGAACGCCCTGGCACCTCTCATCTCTCACTTGCGCTTGCACCATCTAGCCAAGGTTTTTTTCCCCCATTGGGTAAAACCAGAGAAGCTCAAAGTGATCTCTCGCTGGTATTTCAAGCTCCTGTTTTTTGACAACCCTCGGCTGGAGCCAGCACCCTGAGAGCCCAGCTGCACACCACCAAAAACAAGGGGAAAAACCCGAATTTGTGGGGGGGGTTTGGTACATCACAGAGCAGATCCCATCCCGCCAGTTCAGGGGAGGGGATTCTCTGAGCAAATCCCCCCAGCCCCGAGCCTGGACCCACAAAGTCTCCCCAGCCCCGTGCCAGGCAGCTGGATGTGCCTCTGCTGTGGCCAGGGGGATTTGCCTAACAAATCCTTGCAAATGYGGTGATTTCTGTGTCACAAAGGCGCAGTAGCTCAGCTAGAGCTGACACTCAGCAGCTGGGAGCTGCCCTCGGGGTCAGCAAGCCAGGCAGGACTGACCCAGTGCAAAGATCCCATCCAAACGAGTCTGGCAGGTGTTTTGGTAACAGCCACTGGAGAGATGCTCTTCTGGCTAATTCAGGGTTTTGAGAAGGAAGAGCTTCCCCCAAGCAGCACCGTTGGTAACCATTAAAAAAAACCCCAAAACACAGTGCCCCCCGAACTCTGAAAGATGGAAAATTAGACAATCAAGGAGAAGCCACCCCCCTCGAGGGCTCAAGAGCCCAGACAAAACTGTTTTGCTGCAACTGGGAAGGAGTCTGAGCCATTCCAGGACCCCACGGGCAGTGGGGGAGCGGGGGAAAGGCAGGAAAYCCCCAGAACACAGCAGGAAACCCAGGGAGGGTGGAAGATGCTCAGCCTGCCCTGGGAATGAGGGCTCTAAACCCCTCCCGAGCTGGGGGGCAGAAAGCACCCCTGGGGTGACGAGCTCCTGGTGACAGCGGGGACATGGGACTGATCTGCCTGGGACTCCCTGGTGGAGCTGGATGGCACAGGGGGATGAGGATCTGAGGGGCAGCTCGGCCACCACCAGCCTGTGCCTGACCAGGGGCACGCAGGTGACACAGGGCTGGGTCACCGTCCTGGTGTTGATGCCAGCTCCAAAATCACAGGTTCGGTCTGGAGTGGCTGCCAAAAAGTGCAGGGGAGCACCTGGGGAGGGCGGGGACATCGCTGGTACCAGGAGGTGTCTGTCCCTGTGGGGACAAGGACAGGACAATGGCAATCTGCCCCTGCTCGTGTTCCCAGCCAAAACATCCCCTTGTGCTGCCTCTGGTTCTGGTGTGAGGGCTGTGTYCCCCCTCCCCCGGGCCTTTGGGGTCCTCCAGCCCCAAACTGGGGGGGGAGACATTGGGGGGCACCTGCAGGCACAGAGGCGGTGTAACTGTGGGGGGCTGTACATGGGGGTCACTGCAGTGGGGTGGGGGCTGCATGGGGCAGTGCCATGGGGGGCAGCACATTGAGGGATGAGGGGGCTGTGCCTTGGGGGGCCATGGGGGAATCAGGGCAGTGCAATGGGGGGCTGTGCCATGGGAGGCCGTGGCTGTGCTTTGGGCAGTGAGTTGGGGTCTGTACAGCACTGGGGCTGTGTCCCTGTGGGGGGCACTGGGATCAGCTCTGTCCCCCCAGCCCTGTCCCCATATCCCTGTGGGTTCACTGGGATCAGCTCTGTCCCCCAGCCCTGTCCCCATGTCCCTGTGGGGGCACTGGGATCAGCTCTGTCCCCCAGCCTGTCCCCATGTCCCTGTGGGGTCACTGGATCAGCTCTGTCCCCCCAGCCCTGTCTCCCCATGTCCCTGTGGGGTCACTGGATCAGCTCTGTCCCCCAGCCCTGTCCCCATGTCCCTGTGGGTTCACTGGGATCAGCTCTGTCCCCCAGCCCTGTCCCCATGTCCCTGTGGGTTCACTGGGATCAGCTCTGTCCCCCAGCCCTGTCCCCATGTCCCTGTGGGTGTGGCCGGGGCGGGGCCCCCCTGTCCGGGCCCCACGGGGAGGAAACGGGCTCAGGGCCAGCTGGGGGCGAGCGGTGCCACGGCCCTTCCTGCGGCCACAGATGCAAATCCTGCACAAACACAGCCTCTCCCACCCGGAGAGAGGGCAGAGAACGTCCTGGGGCCAGGGGACAGTGACCCTGAGCCGAGGTTTGGGTCCCAATCTCTGACTGGTGCCCACTGGTTGGGGCACCCSTGGGTTTGGTACCCACCAGGAGGCACCTCTAGAGCTCACAGGGCACCAACTCATGTGACAATTTTAGGGTTTTTCCTCCACTTTTTGGCACAGTGCCTGTTTAGCCAGAACACTTGCAGGGCTGAGGAGCAGCAGCTGCATCCCAGACACAGGCAAACCCCACCCTGACAAACCAGGAGGTGAATGAACCACCCAGGCTCCCTCTGGGGAAGGTGTGGGGTGCTCAGAGCCCAGAACAGGTCCAGGGTGAACCCCAGGAGTTCCAGGATAGAGTGTGCCACACCTGCAGCACTGGCCTGGCCCAGAGAAATTCTGCAAAACAGAGAAAAGCTGGTAAAAAATAAATTAAAAGAAGAGGTTACAGGCTTGGAGCCATTGGGAAAATAGAAGTAAAGATGAGAAATATGGCCCAGGGAGGTAAAGCCTGGAGCGGGAAGGGAGCCCTGGATTAAATTGAGAGGCTGCAAGGGGAGTAGGGGAAATGGGGCTGGGGTGAGGACACAGAAACCCCCAAGGAGCCCCAAAGGAATCAAGGAACCTTGCAGCCAGCCTCTCCTGCAGCTCCAAAAAGGGAGGAATAAAAGAGTATCAAAATAATCTGATACATGGTGGACAGGGCCAGCAGCCCCTGGCAGGGGTGCAGAATCCAGCCSTGCAGGGTCATTCCCAGCCCCAAAAGTCCTTTTTCAAAGCATGGATTTGCCCTTTTGCAATGGCTACATCAGCTCAGGATTCGGCTGGTAGGTTTTTTTTTTTTCCCTTTTACATCACCCCCTTGGGTTGATCTGCCCTGAATTGCTGCTGCTGCTCCCTGGGGTCCCTCCTGAATCCTAAATCCAGTGTCAATTCATTCCCTGGATGCATTCCTGGGGCCATCAAGGCAGACCCCTCACTCTTCCCAATCTCACTCTTAGCAAACATTTCCAGCCTGTGTGAGCAGCTTTAACACATCCTAAATAACCCAAACAGTTTATCCTGGGCTGGGGAATGTCCCCCGCAGCAACGCCGCATCCTGCCTGGGTTATGGTGACCCTTCCAAACAGTTTATAAATAGACCAAGGTAAATGAGGGGAGTGCTCTGTGTGAGAGGATTTTTATCTAATTCCTCATTTTGAAGCTGTTCATGGGGTGGTGCATCAGATGACCACTCCTAAAACCCAAATTAAATCTGCTGCTTCTTTCTCCTCCTGCTGAGCTCCATCCCTACTTCATTAAAACAGTAAAACAGAGGTAAAAGCTAAAAAAAAAACAAACAAAAAAACTGGTTTGGAAGGTCATGGCCATGCCATGAGGCACCATCCAGACCGAGCAGGGTGGGCCAGGTGCGGGAGAGAGCAGGGACCAGCACTGCTGCTTCTGGAAAGCTGTGGGTTCAAACTGCTTTGGAAAACAGAAGTGATACATCTGGGAAAAAAAAAAATTGAAAATTTGGAAATAATATGGAAAACATGGAGAACAGAGAGTGCCTGCAGTGCTTTTCCTGCCACAAGAGTGTCCCACCCCAAGCACACCCACAGCCATTGAGATCACTGCGTTTCACCAGTGGTRACTGGAGAAAATCACTGCAACACCTCCCCAGGTGTTCACCAAGGGCTCTGGAAAGCAACCCCAAAGAACTGGGGCCATTCCCACACATCTCAGGAATAAAGAAGTGYCCAAGGCCMRGCTGGATGGAGCTTGGAGCACCCTGGGACAGTGGAAGGTGTYTCTGCCCGTGGCAGGGGGTGGAATGGGATGAGCTTTGAGGTCCCTTCCAAGCCAGGCTATTCTGAGTCGATGACTCTGATTTCATGTGCATTTTTGAGCTATAAATACATTTTTCTTTCTTTCCTCTGGACTGGGAGTGATTTGCAAAGGTGACAGCCCTGGGCCAGGGCCTGCCTTGGCCAGCAGACACAGCTCCAGCCTGAAGCAATGGGGCTGCASAGCAAATGGCACAGGGAACAGCACAAAGCCCTTTTTCCCCCCAGCTTCCTCTGTTCACTCTGAAAAAAAAATCCCATTTCCAGCTTGTTTCAATTAACTTTAAGACTTTTATATTCCATGAAAGCTGAAGCAGTCATTAAAYCAGAGTTTTTCCTGTTTTAACACTTTGAAACAACCACACTCGAGCTCAGCTGGTGGCCCTGGCTCCTCCACTTTGGGACCTCCCACGGGCAGAGAGGTGACTCCAGGTCCCCTCAGGGGKGGCATTGCTCATCCTCTGGCTCAGGATGGACAAACTCATCACACCCCATGGGTCAGCATGAGGGAGCTGAGAAAAGTCAGGCAGGAAAGGTGCTCACCTCGTGCCCTTCCAGGGCACGGCCATGGCTTTGGGAAGGGCTGGATGTGCCCCTTACCCCATCCCAGAGTCTGGGAGTGCTGCTGGGATGGGGTACAGGACACGGTCACCACCCCACACCCCAGCTCTGGGGGTGAGGAAGCACCACAGAGCAGTAAATCCACCTGCACAGCACGTAAAGAAATCAATGTTTTTGCATCCATAGGCAGATGCAGCCAAAGCCCTGAGTCACCCTGGCCACGTCCCTGACTCCACGGTGACAGGGACAGCCCTCTAACAGCTCTGCTCCACACCAGCAGCTCCTTTGATCCGCCCAGATCAAAAGCAGCCTTGTCCCCACCCCGGCGCGGCCGCAGCGCACCCGGACACTCCTTGGGACACTCCGTGGGATGGG
>NW_026623587.1:208750-241894 GCF_030028575.1 Malurus melanocephalus | reverse complement strand
TGTGGATTTGCTGCCCTTTGGTTTTTTTGGCTTTACCTGGAATAATCCCAGACTGGGATTTGTTCAGTTATTACCAGGTCCTCATCAGCACAAGGAACATTTTAACCTTCACAACAGGACACACCAGGTTCCCAGTGCCACACCCCTGCCAACCTGCAGCAAAATGCCCCAGGGGGACAGGCACGGTGCTTTTACCCACAGAGGAAAACATCAGTGTGGCCAAGGGGGAGAGAAGTGCTGCACCCCACTGCCTGCAGCTGCAGGAGGGGTGCCCACAGGGACATGTGCCCCTTCAGACACAGAAAAATAAGGCTCAGGGTTAAATAGGGGGTGATTCCTACGTTTCACAGGTCCCTCACGCACCTGGATGCAAGGCCAGGCTCACAGGCTGCTCCCATGTTTTACCTGTGCCCTTTGGTATCTCAACTCCAGCTGCTGCAATGCCCACAGGCTGAAACTGAACATTCAGCAGAKGAGGGGAAAGACTCCTTGGCTGTGGAAACTCATTGTTTGCTTCACAGAAAGCAAATTTTTAGCAGTTAACAGAATTTCCCAGCACATTCCTCCTAATAAGCAAAACCCACGTGGAAAATGGGGGAAAGTGGGACAGGGAAGCCTGAACACCATGGAGATGGGATACAATCCTGAAACTTCTCCTTAGCTGGGTRGGGGGCACAGTGTGTAACCAGGAGCTCTGGGATTGTCCCACTCCATTTCCTSATGGGTCTCAGTGGTGCCAACAGCTCTGAAGCTCCCCAGGACAATGACACCCACAGGTACCTGTGCCATGGCAGAGCAATCCCACCAGGGCCTGGATAATCCACAGGATTATCCTCCAGGACTGACCAGCCTGCCCTGAAGAACTTGTCCATCTAAAGCATTCTTCATCCCACAATAAAATAAATCCACACAATTTAAGAGTCCTAGACAAGGGGCACCCTGGAGCTGTTCCCTCCCTGTCAGWGACAGCACCAAGAATTGATTTTGGGCAGGGTCTCACTCATCACATCCAGCTCCAAGGCACTGCTTTAGCCACACACAGAGCCCCAGACAGCAGCTGGAGCCAACAGCCCCCTCCCAAAACCTCCTGGGGCTGCACATGGAGACCCAAGGAAAGGCAGACAGTGCCTGGCAGATGAGGGAGTTTCCTGCCTGCTCTTCCAGCGTGGGGAGGTGCCAAGAGAAAGAAAAGAATTGGCACCATTGGAAAAAGGAGCCTGCTGTTATTTATTAACCAAGGAGGTGGGCCCAGGCACTCACAGTGGAAAGGAATGTGGGGAGCAGACCCAGATGTTGTGGGGTGCCCAGGCTGCTGCTGAGCCACCTCCATGTGGGAAACAACACCCATTTGGGAAGGGGGAACAGCAAACCCGCAGGGCAGAGAACCCCCAGCAGGACACTGAGGGCTGGTGGCACTGTGGAACAGGGCTGAGGCACAGGCAGGGATGCCCAGGGGAGCAGGGACACTGCCAGATCAGTTGCAGTTCTTGGGCAGGCGATAGACACCCCCTGAGTAGATGAGCTGCTGGTCCCGGACCTTCTTCTGGAGGAATCCCTGCAGCTCCTGGATATCGATCTCAGTCACCACAGGGCCTGTCATCACAAACATCTTGAGCATGCTGTGGATCCTCTCCAGGGACAGGCTCTCCAGGTTGGTCAGCATGGCCTGGATGTACGTCCAGAACAGCTGCAGAGGGACACAGGCAACAGTGAACCACTGACACCCACAGTGTGGAGCAAATACCCCACATCCCCACAGCAAGGCAGGGATGCCCTGAGTTCTGCTCTCAGACACAAGCAGGGGCTTTTTAACCAGGGCATAGCCAAGAACAGCAGCAAAGTGCTGGACACAYGTCCTGACAGAGGGATCAGCAGCACACACATGACCCTCTGGTGTTCATCCACTCACCCTGGTGGATGAACACCAGCATGACAAGSCTGTGTTGCACAAGACACACACAGCGTGACTCAGAGGCAGGAAAGGCACTGGAAATGTCCAGGAACCACAACAGAGAGAAGGCAGAGATCCAGCTGTTAGTGCTGGGTAAGCCTTTTGGGCAGTCAGAAGTGCCAAAAAGTGTTGTTCGGGTGCATCCAAACAAGTTATGACTATTTTCAAACATGAAATCATGTCTCAGTTGGTTTTTTTTTTTAACTGAAAAAAAACTAAATTGAGATTTCCAAATAGTTCCCTGACTCAGCAGCTGGGCACTTGTCTGGAGGGAAGGCTGTGATCCAGCATCAAGAGATTAACCAAGAGATGCCCACTTCAAACCCCAAATGTCTGTGCTGGACTCAGCCACTTGTAGTGGAAAATGTGAATCCAAAGGACAAACTGAATCCATCATCTTGATCAGATTCCCCAAACGCAAAAGCACAGGATGTCTGTATCATCTCAGGGACAGGTACCTGCAGYTCCTCCTCCTTCTGGTCAGCCTGTGAGGCCATGGCAGAGTCCCCCTCCTCGTCACTGTCGATCAGCACAACCTTCTCCACCTGATCCTTCTGCTCCTCCTCAATGACAGTGAAGGTGCCCTCRGGCTCCTCCCGCAGGACTCCCTGCTGCAGCCACAGCGTCATCTTTCTCTTCAGCGATGTCACGGGCACCTTGAGCACTTCACTCAGCTCTGTCAGCGTCCAGGTACCTGCAGAGACCATGGAGCTCACAGGAGATGGAGAATGGGACATTTCCCACATCCAAATATGCCAGAGTTTGGTGGGAAGCTGGGGAGGGCAGGGGAGGCACCGCCAGGAACAAGCAGATGGATGTGGAGCTGGGTGCTGGCAACTCTGTGGTAKATCCAAGCCTTGCACAAGGTCTTGGTGCTCCTGCCAGAGCTGTCAGAGCCCCCAGCCACACGAGGAACATGCCTGTCCCACCCCTGGAAGCACAGGCAGGGCTYCCCCAGCACTCACTCTTGTTCTGGAAGTGCAGGATGATGGCAGCGTGCACGGGAGACACGGACAGGGAGAGCGTGCGGTCAGCCAGCTCCACGTCCAGGCTCACCAGCCCCAGGTGGTACTTCCAGTTCAGGGTCCTCATGGCCTGGGAAAAGGAGGAAGCAGCTGCTCACAGCAGATCTCCCAGCAGGAAGGAACCACTGAGTGCTGGGTTATTGCAAACCCCACTGTGACAGGGCGGAACTGCTGCTAAAATCCAGGGAAGCAGACAAAGCATATGGCTTTTGTAGGAGGGTTAAGGTGGCCTCACCTTTAACTTCTCATACTTCTTGGAATACGCTTCCATGGCTTCCTTGACCTGCTCTGGAAGCTCCAGCTTCTCCTCTTTGAGTGGTGGCCAGAACTCACTGGACAGGATAACAGCCACGAGGCTGAAGGGAGGCCTCTCCTCCTCCGGGAGCTTCTCCTCCTCGTCCCGAATGTTGGCGTTAATGCGCCGGGAGTCGGCCATGTCCTGCAACAGGCACAGGAGGCTCAGGTGGCTCCTTCCCTTCCCAGCCAGAGCTAACCTTAGTGAAGGAGAGGCTTCAACAAGGTGAACAGCCTTGTCTCCAAATGATGATGGAGACACTGGAAAGGASATAGGCAGGTGTGTCTACTTGAAAGTCTGCCACATACTCAGGAGCATTTGTGGGAATGKAGAGAAAGGGGTTAGAAATCAACACTGCCTTCACTGGAGTCTTCCTAGAGTGTTCCAAAAGAATCAAAATACAGAGTCCAACCCCAGAGGAGCTGCAGGAGCCCAGCTCTTCCATGCCAGGATAYTGCAGGAAGGGCAGGAGAGGCAGCAGACCCAGAGCAACCATTCCCCAGAGCTCAAAATCCAGCCCACAGAGCTTAGAAACAGACACGATTGAAATGTCTGTCACAAATCAGCCTCTCGCTGGCATTTTGGGACTCCCCCTTTCCTAAAAGACATTTTTTGKGTCACTCCTCAAGTCCCTCCCCTTCCCCAAAGGGCTCAAACATGCAGGACTTGAATTAAAAAAAATAAAAGGAAGTTACTTTTAACATGACTTCACAGTAGTGCATCTGAGCTTCACCAAAGCGCAGCTTCAGCAGCTCCACGTTGCGGATTTCCCTGCAAAGAGACACAGCAGGTCAAACATGGGGCCCTCAGATGGACCAGCCTGCCTTGGCCTCCATCCCTCACCACACAGCCAAAAAACAGAATTCCTTGCCACAAGGGTGCTCTTCCTAAGAAGCCTTGCAAGCACAGTGTGTGCCCAGGATGGCTCCTGGTACCCAARTGAGGAACAGCCACTGCTCTAATCCAGCAGCTTTTTGAAGGCAGAATCCAGAATGGTTCAGGCTGGAAAGGAACTCTGGAGCTTATCCAGTCCAACCTCCCTGCTCAAGCAGGGTTCCCTGGAGCAGTCAGTAAGGCTTTTGTACAGATGGGCTTGGAATACCTCCAGGAAAGAAGAACCCACAGCCTCTCTGGGGTCCTGTTCTGCTACTCAGTCATCTCACAGTAAAGAAGTTCTTCCTCATCTTCAGATGGAACTTCCTGTGTTTCAGAAACAAAGATTTTCCTATCTCTTCCATTTGAGGGGRCCATCACAAGTGGGATGGAGCTAAGAGGGTGTCAGCACCTCCAATTTCCTACACACTGCCCTATCAGCACAAGCAGGACTGAGCATGGAATTCTAGAGGCAAACTCAAAGCTGCAAAGGAAAGGGCCAGAGATACTCCTAGCTCCACAAACAGCTGCTGACAAGACCGAGTCTGAAGGTTCTACCCTTCAGACAGCAGGCAGAAGAAAACTCAGGTGATTTTGCCCTGGCAAGCCCTGGGGCTGGGCATTGGGCCCTCACCTCTCAGCACTGTAGTTGAACTGGTGCAGCAGCCGGTCAGCCAGCAGCGTGCGGTACTCGTTGATGAACAGATCCTTGCTGCCATAGATGCTCACCAGGAGGCTGATGATGTCYGAGGAGCGGCGCTTGGAGCTCGATTTTCCTGTGGAATCCAGCAGACAACAGTGTGAGGTGAGCAGGGCCCTGCCCCAGCCCAGCCCAGCTCCAGAGGAGCAGCCAAAGAGCTGCTCAAGGCTGCAGCCCACCAGGGAAACCAGCACCCTGCCAGGACACCTGGGCTTGCCACCTCACCTGGATCAGCATCCACTGGATCAGGAACCCAGTCCCCTGGCTCTGAGATGTCATCATCACTCTCCTGGCCGTTCTCCAGGGTCACTGGGTCAGCTTTGGAGAGCTCATTTGCCAGGTCACCCGAGCCCTCAGCATCCCCCGTGAGACCGGCCACAATCTGCCGTACCGTGTCCTCCCGAGTCCTGCCAGCAGCAATGGAAACTGAGAACGTGAAGGGAGRAGAGGGGATGTGTCACACTGCCCTGAACACCTCTCACCTCAGATACTTCCTGATGGGCTCACAGGCGACCTCCAGGATAACCATGGAAGGGTCCAGCTCCCGCAGGGCCTTGATGGCTGAGATATACAGAGTGATGATGTCTGAGGTGTTGACTCCTACAGGAGAGGAGCAGAGGAAGTCAGAGTCCTGGAGCACAGACTAATGCCTTGGATAAAATGAGCTTGGATAGTCCACGCCCTCTGTTGTATCTGTGGTGTTGGAGGAGCAGGGCTTGCTGCCCTACAGCCCCAAACAACAGGGCAGATCAGATCCATGTGCCTGAGAAACCAGTTCTGGGCATGAACAGGGGCTCAGAGCTGAGCCCTGATAGTGCAAAGAAGCCTTTGCCCACCTGGACCAAAGCTAAAGTTCATATTCCTGACCATAGGGTAAAAACAAGGCCAAAAGGGGGCTGGGATACAATCAGCTGCTGCYRCCATGCCCACTGGAACAYGGACAATGTGTGATGGGCACTGASTGCCCYTTGYTCCTCYGTGAGGAAACCAGACCAGCTCCCAGTAGATCCCCACTCAGGCCCAGACCCCTCACAGCACCAGAACCCACCAGGATGCAGAAGTCGCATTTCCAGAGCACTTTTCAGGGAGCTGAGCAGCTGCTGCCTCTGGTTAGTCCTTTCCAGACAGAACTTGAGATCCTCCACAGCAGGCTTGGAYTCTGGGAAATCTGCAAACCAAGCAGTGATCAGGAGCAGTGCCAGGCTCCGAGGGGAGGCAGGGGGACACAGTGTGGCACGTCAGGGATTTCTCTCATCCATCCAGCCCCAGCCCAAGGGTGAAGCACCTCGGATGATGCTGAAGAGCTCCTCGATGCGCATGCTGGCGTAGATGCGGTAGAAGAACCTCTGGACGTGGCAGCGCCAGCGTTTCAGGGTGCTGCTGGCTTCTGGGGAGGACTGTGCCGAGGGGCCATCCTGCAGGAACACCCTGCTGAGCCACCCAATCACCTTCTCTATCCACTGCACGAGGAGAGGAAGACACAGACATCGTGAACACAGAGCTGGATGCACAACCATGTCCCAACCCATCCCACCACAGCCTGCAGAAAGGGACAGCTGGACCAGGACCCCACTGCTCTTCAAATATGCCCCAGCCTCTGTTATGGCYGGGGAAAGCCCAGCTGAAAGAAATGGAATTTTAGCTAAAGATAAAAGATATGGACTGTGCAGCTGTGTGTGAGAAGATAAGGGGTGATCACAGAGTGTGTGCAGGCGCTGGGTTCCAGAAAGGACAGAGTTTATTCCAAAACTTGCAGCCTGTCCCATTCCAGCAGAATTCCAYTCCATTCTATACTTGCAGAACTGCCCCATTTATGAGAAAATGAGCAAACTTCCCGTTACACCATCCTTGKCCCAAAATTTCTATGGCTTCTGAAATCAGTGAAAAGCAAACAAGCCATCACGTGGAGTCAGACACCCAAACCAACTCAGGCACTTGAAAGCTCAAATACCAGCCTAATCACTGAATTATAAAATAAAAACTAGAACAGAGTGCATCAGAAGGTTATTTCATCATACGTAAGGCTTAGTGAGAAATGTATCATTGTCAAATTTCAAATGTACTGAATTACAATATCCAGATTTTTTTCCCATTAACTAGCAAATATATACTACTTCCTGTGRTAATATTTGAGTGCTAATATACTCCTAGATGTTATATTACTATTACTAGATACTGATATTTTTTGGTAACTAGATTTTGACAGCCTGAAAATAAAATTGCTAATTCAAGGTTTGGTTTGCTGATGTTTATCTTTAATTACCTACTCAACTGTGGAAACACTGAAGAAATGCACCAATTTTACCAGKATGAACCTGAGTACTACAATCACCTGAGCAAAACTGTAGAGAAGTTGATAAAGAATTCCCTTAAAGGACAAAAGAACGGGACTACAAACCCCTGATGCAAAGCAACTTGATTTTAAGGAATTATTATCAAACCAACCCATTCTTCCCCCTGAGTTAATCTTCCCTGGGTGCTGCTGTTACAGCCTGATTRTGACCTGACACTCCAGGCAGCTGCTGCTATGTCTGCAAAGAGGGTTTRCCCTCAGCACCTGTACTGAAATTTCAGTGAACTGTTCCTCAGACTTCTTTATTTTACCTTTGGATTGCCTGTGCTTTTTTTTCTCCCCCTTAAACTTAAAATTAGGTCTTCCTAATTCTGACATGCTCCATATTCTGTGGCCAAACAAAGAGATGGGAGCAAGGGGAGCATCTGGTGAGCAGAATGCAGCTGTGTTTTTTCCATGGTGCCTTTAAAATATCCTTAAACAATCTCCAGGTCATCCAAAAGCATTTCACACAAAGAAAGTGTTGCACAACAACGAAAAGGAAGTAAACACAGAAAGATTCCCTATGTTTGCAGGCAACAAAAACGGTTGGCATGGCAAAGRTTGAGGGATCCAGGGTGTCTGGCTTGCATGGGAACCTGGCTGCAGGCCTGGTTCTCCAGCACATRCAAAGGCAAGGTCATGGTCAAGGGACCCAGAGCTCAGGATTGTGTCCTGGAAGAGCCACGAAGAATAATTTTATTTTAAGGTCATAATGGGTAAACAGCTCAACACAAACTTAGTTTAAGTAGCAGCAAAGCAACTGGGCTTTTGGTTCTCAATACCAAAGTATCCTCTCTCATCCTCGCTTCCCATTTCACAGGGAAATTGGAAAAGGGACTAAAAATTGYCACAGAAATTCTAATAATAGGCTCACCTACACAGAGGGAGGGTCCTCTGCAGGCCAGGTGGCATCTTGTGGATCTTGTGGTTTGTAAACTAAAACCACATAAACTCCCTCATCACTGAAATGGAACAGCCCAGCATGCATAGATCACAGCAAACCTTTCCCTCCAGCATCAGCCAAAWTGGGGAGTTACAGCCACCCCTCCTGCCAGGGGAGTGGAATTCATAGCCCCAGACCAGGTGTTTTTAGGTGGAATCTGCTTTTAACCTGGGCTGCTTAACACCAACAACAGGTGCACATCTCCAAAGGAGAACTCTCACTGCCCCCATGCCTGCCTTACCTCCTGGAATTCATTCAGAAAGGAGTGCTCATATTCCCCCCGGCAGCGCTGCTCCATCCTCTCCTCAATCATCCTGTGCAGGATGGTGGTGACAGCGTCAGCRCTCACCCTCTCCAGCAAATTCAGCCGGCGGCTGCGGGCACAGGGACACCATCAGGGGCGTGTGGAAGCAAAGGCACAAGCAAGTCAAGAAAATCTCCTACCTGAAGGCACCACCCTCCCTGTACATTCCACAGAGGCAGGCCTAGCTCAGCCCACATGCTCTCCACACCGATGCACTACATATATAACACACACTACTGCCATCCCATCTTCCTTACACACATTAATTACAGCCATCAAAAGCTTTTTCATTTGGAAGAGTTTCACAGAATCACAGAATGGTTTGGGTTTGAAAAGACCTTAACGATCATCTAGTCCAAACCCCTGCCATGAGCAGRGACACCTWCCAATTGTTTGCTTTTTTGTGGTCAGAGGCCTTTGAACAAGAGGAGGATACTCTCATATCCAGARAGAKGAACTTTCTGKGTAAAGATCTGCTCTTGTTCAACCACCAGCTGGCAATCAGCTGCAGAAACCCTGTGTTGAGTTCTCTACCCAGTACCATGACACAGCCTAACCTTTCAGGGATCAACAAAACCTGCTGCTGCTGCTCCCCATCCTGACCCTCCCTTGCTCTGAGCGACAGTCACCACCCTGTGAGACACCTACAGAATGTCATTGAGCTGCTGGAACTGCTCCATGGCTTTGGGGCACCAGCACTGCTCCTTCTTGCTGCTGCAGCCTGCACAGAGCGGGCCCTCTCCTGCACCTTCCTCTGTGTCACTCTCCTGCTCGGTCTCACTCATGCTGCTCTCACACTCGTTTGTTCCATCTTCTCCTTTCTTCCACTGCCGCATGTATATCCTGAACGTCCGGCTGTAGAACTGCTGGATGAGTTCCTGGAAGGATTTGGTCGTGGAGAAGAAGAGGATCGCTTTGAACATGGTGTAGACCTTYTCCTGCAGCGTCTGTGCRCCTGTCCCCAGGAGCAGCCCCGCCTTGGTCCATTGTTCCAGGAGCTCCAGGCTGTTCAGGTAAGGCTCCAGGCGGCATTTGAGCAGGCGGAACGCGTCCAGGAGCAGCGCGGCGCACAGGGGCTCCTCGGCTGTGGTCTCATACTGGCTGATGCTGTTCCAGAACTCGGGGGCTATATTCGCCTGCAGGTCGGTCTGCAGCACCTCGATGAACCACTCCTCCACGACARAGTGCAAGTCGTAGCAGCGCAGCACATCCAGGGCTGCCCGGAGCTCGGCATCCTGCAGTGGCCCCGCAGCCTCAGGCCTCGGGGCTGCCTGGAAAGCGGAGGGGACACGAGTCAAACGCTTGATGCAGCACACAGGGACTCTGCTGTCAAACTGGGGACACGAGTCAAACGCTTGATGGAGCACACGGGAACTCTGCTGTCAAACTGCACCGGGGGGATACTGCTCCTCCATGGGGACCTGCTGGGGTCTTGGTCCACTGCTGGCAGCCCAGAGCCCATGTCCCAGGGCTCACACCCACACSCATCCTTTGCTGTCACTCCTGTTGGCTGCCGCAGGACACAGATGCTGATGGGAATGCTGCAAACCACCCTTGGGTGCCTGAAACACCATGYTCTGGGGCAAAACCCTTCCTTGGCCAAAGGCAGCTCCCTCGTGGGGAGTGAGAGCAGAGCCACAGCACGGCCGGGGAAGCTGTGGTGCTTTGGTCCCGCTCYCGGTCGGGGTGATGTAGAGAGAGCCTGGCCGGACCCGCGGTCCTTCCCTAACAGCCCGCAGCAGACACCACCCGCCGCCCCTTCCCATCTTCCCCAGCCCCRGCAGCTCCAGCCGTTTCTCCCCCAGCTCCGGCCGTTCCTCTCCATCCCCGGCAGCTCCGGCTGTTCCACCCCAGCCCCGGCAGCTCCGGCCGCTCCCCCCAGTCCCCGGCCCTTCCTCTCCCAGCCCTGGTCCTTCCTGCCCCAGCCCTGGCCGTTCCTCCCTCAGCTCCGGCCGTTCCTCCCCCAGCTCCGGCCGTTCCTCCCCCGGCCCCGGTAGCCCCGGCCGTTACTCCCTGGCCCCGGCAGTTCCCACCCGCCCCGCGGAGCCAGAGCCGGACAGGCCCGGCCGGGAGGAGCCGAGGCCGGAGCAGCCCGGGGGCGGCGGGTCGGGCCTGCCCGGGCCCGGCGGAGCGCGGCGCTCCCTGAGGGCCGCGCGGTCCCCGCTCACCAGCCCCAGCGCGACGGGCGGCACCAGCGCCGTGCTGAGCGTGTGCCAGGCGGCCGAGAGCTCCATTGGGGCCGCAGGAAGGGGCGGAGCGGCGCCGACCGCGGCGATGAGCGGCAACGAGGCCGCGCTGCGGGGGCACCACACGGCGCTGCAGGAGGGTGAGCGGGCCGGGGGCGAGCGGGGTGAGCGGGCCCCTTTAACGGTGCCGCCCCGGTCTGACGGTGCCTCCCCCCAGGGCTGTCGGAGCTCCGCGGCCGGCGGGAGGAGCTGAGCGGGCGGATCCGGGTCGAGGAGGCGGAGCGGGTCCGGCTGCAGGCGCGGATCGCGGTGCTCTCCCGGCGCTTGGCCAACACCAGCGAGAGCCTGGCGGGGCTGCGRTCCACCCGAGCCCACATCGACCGCACCATTGCCGAGATGGACGCGGCCTCCGGGCAGGTACTGACAGTGAGCGGCGCTGAGGGCGCCCGGTGTGTTCAGCCTGCAGGAGAGGAGGGGACRCACCGCAGTGTGCAGCTTCCCCGTGAGGAGAACAGGGATAGCAGCGATCTCTGGGACAGGACCCGAGGGAGTCACGGAATCAGAATATCCTGAGGTGGACAAGAATCATCGAGTCCCACCCCTGTCCCTGCCCAGACCCCCCAACARCCCCACCCTGTCCATCCCTGGCAGCGCTGTCCAAACGCTCCTGGAGCTCTGGCAGCCTCGGGGCCGGGACCATTCCCTGGGGAGCCTGGGCAGTGCCAGCACCCTCTGGGGACASAAGAACCTTTCCCTGCTGTCCAGCCTAATGGTGTGTCAGGGGAGTTTAGGCTACATATCTATAATTCCATATGAAGTTAGGGGCTGGATTTACCCAAAAGTCAGTTGGGAGCACCTCGATGAACCAGCGCTCCTCCCTGGGCCGTAGAACTTCAGCTGAAACAACAGCCCTGGGTTCAGGATGCAGCCCTGGCACACAGACCCCCATCACAAGAGGTTGGGCTTGGGCTTATTGTCAAAATACATCAAAAATGGCTTTTAGAATAAACCCCTAAAAATGATCATCTCTCACCATAGGAGGAAACCAGAGACACAACACTGACCCACAATCCCACTGTTACAATGATTCTAGTAGAGCTGTTGGCCTGCTACTCTTCCTGTCCAACATTTAGTGTAGATTTTTATCTTTAATGAACTAATATCATTGAAAGAGTAAAATTGYTGGGATAGTGAAGGGTGGGAAGGAGGCAAACAGAGCGAGGGCTGGCACTGTAATTTTGGTTCCTGGGACAGCTCTACACTTTAGCTGGTCACTTCTGCATTACACACCAACAGCTTTGTTTTTTTAAAAAAAATCTTCTCAGCCCCTTTTAAGAATAGTGGCAGTCTTCCTTTTCTTGGTGACCAGGCCCAGTTTGGGTGAGAACTTTCCCCTATTAGCTGCTGCCTAAATTCTCCTCCCATTTGCTTTTTGAATGTGACCAAATACTGTTAACTCCTCTTCCTCTTTCGAAGTCAGTACTTTCCCATGACAGTGAGGCTCAGATGAGGCTGGAGCTGTTCCCTTGACCTCCTTCACGACCTGTTGGTTTGAAGTGAAGGCGGAAACTCACATAAAAAATTTAAAACCTTAAAAATTACGTTGTAAGGACACAATCAGCCCCTTTGAAAAGAAATGTTGCCTGAGATCCAGCCTACAAATGAATTCCTGTTTATTGAAACAAACTGACACCCACAGGAGGTAGAAAGAGGTGGTGAGGAAGAGATGCACGTGTCCTACAGAGAGAAACCAGTCACAAAGTTCCTTTCCTGTGGATGTACATTCCTAGTTTGCGATTTCTCTTTGTCTTCTTCCAGCCCCCACAGGATTTCACCTTCCTCCAGCACCTCATCCTATGGGGTGCTTCCCTCAGGTCCTTGGGATCCTTGGTTCCCTCACCTCACTTGGTGATTTCCACAATCCCACAGGAACATAATTTATTTTTGGGACATTTGGTTACAATTGTCCACTGTGTTAAAATTTTTAACTRGTAAGCTGGACAGGCAGCATGGTCTCCTAAACTTGTTGCCTAGAGCACAGGAAGCAGGGATGTTATTATGCACACTGTGAGCTAAAAATAGGAGGAAATTAATAAAAGATCTAGTCTGATGTAAGGTCACTATAGAGTTGAGTTAGTCTTGAAGCCAGAAACCCAGAATGTGCAGTTTTAACAGCGGAAGAGAGTTGAAACTGGATCAGCTGAGCACAATTTAATACAGATCTAAAAAGTCCAGGTATCAAATCTCCCTTAAAAAAACCCACCCAACCAACCAACCAAAARAGCACCAAACCAACCMAAAAGCCCCAGTTTGCTTCAGGAAGTTCTCTGTCTCATGCTCCAAGGCAGATAAATTGCTTAAGACCTTACATATTCAGAATATGAACACAAACCAGAGAAATTCCCCTGCAGATATTCCCACAGTGAGACAAGGTGATAGATCACCAGGAATTGGAGGCTGAAGAGCTGGAGAACCCCTCTTGCTGCAAAGCAGATCAGCTGAATTGGAAGGGAACTCATAAAAGAAACAGTTTGTGTAAAAATAAGCTATTTTTATTTCTTTCCCAGATACTGGACAATTCTCAGACATTGCTAGATGTCCTGAAGGAGGAAATGGGGGATTTTGGTAAAGCCATTGAGCCACAAAGCACTTCATTAGGACGAGCACGTCGGCAAAAGCGTTACTAAACTTGTTCTTCAGCCTGGAAAGTCCTGTTGGCCGGGGAGAGCTGCTGTTGTGGTACGAGGACGCCACATTTAATAAAAGTCTTTGTTTTGCAGAAGTAAATTTTCCTTTCAGACGTGCTTTGGTATTAATTAGAGATCCAGTAAAGCTRATCTTTGAACGCTACAGATCAGGGTAGGCATTTACACAAAAAAAATACCCTTCATTTTGAGCACAGTGATTCTGAAGCACATCCCAGGAGGTGACCGATCTGCTGAGGCTCCTGCCCTCAGGACAGCACTCACCCTGCTCTGCCTGGAGGGAGCTGGAGTACCTGGGCAGGGATGAGAGCACAAAGCTGGGAAGTGCCAAGAAGTGTTCAGTGAGGTGTGAATCACAGCTCCAAGGTGGAGCAGGATCGCTGGGGGAAGGAGCAGAGAGCAGCACACTCTGCACTCCCTCAGTCCCCAGCGTTCCTGCCCACAGGGCTGCAGGCACAGAGTTCACTCACCGGGTGCAGCACACCAGAGCACTGTCCAGCTGCCTGAGGCCAGGGGAACGAGCTGCAGGACAGTGTTGGCTCCAGCATTCCTCATGGATCCGTAGCAGAACTAAGCCAGGACTACTTTAGACACCTTGTCCCCACCTTGAGTTGAAAGCAGCTTTGCTTTATCACCTGCAGCTTTGCTAAGCTGTGAATCTAGAAACAGAGCTGCCTTAAACTGACCTGGGCTGTTCCACMGGGAAAGATGCTCATGGGATCTCTTCTGCTAGAAAAGCAGTGCTGAGAACTCACCCCTTRAATCTAGCAGTCATCAGCGTTTTCCCTCATTCTACCCCAGTCTCAGCACCTTATCCTGAAGTATTTCACATGGAATTCCATGGTCCTTGTACCATGTCCCAGGCAGATTCTCTACAGACACATCCTGCTCCTGGCAAATCACACAGGGAACAGATCTCAAATTAGCTTGGGAAGGACAAGGAGGTGCAAAGTGTTACTTTGTGGCTCCCCCCAGCCAACATCTAACGAACTACTGAGTAGCTCTTTTTTTTTCTTTTTTTTTTTTGCATTATGTTTCCAAAAGAATTTAGGCACCCAGGGCAGAAGGGAACAGCTATAAGTAGGTTTGTCCTAACATTTAATCCTGACTGTTTTTCAGCAGAACAACCTTCCCCTGCTGCTACAACACACACCAAACCGAGTGCAAGGTATGCAGAGCACTATCAGTTCACAGACCAGCATCACTTGAGCAGACATTTATCGGCTCTATATAACAGACAAACAATCATCAMATTTAATCAAAGATACCAGCCTGTTCCTTTGGATCACATCCCACACTGGGGTATTGCTCATTCCATAAAGCCCAAAGAGGCCGGATCTGTTTCCACCACATCTCTTTTAATCCCAAAGTACAAATCACATTAGCAGCACTGCTCCATCTGTTCCAGAGTGCAATTTTGACCCTGAGTTTACAGTAGTAGAAAACTTGAATGGAAGATTCTAGCAGATTCCTTTGCATATTGGCTGCATTAAACAATTACAATAGAACTATAAAAATCCAAAAAAAAAAAAAAAAAACCAAAAAAAACCCACATTCCTTGTTCAAGTTCTGCAGAAGAAAGGAGTGAAACTGCCCTCCTGTGCTTTGATTAGAGGATCAGAGTGAGCGTGGCTCGAAGGAAGCAACCAAGAGAGATCAGTGAGATCTGGAACAAAGCAACAAGAGGAACTGRCAAACTGGAGCACAACCAGCAATTCCCAGAGACTGGATGCCACAGTTGGGAAGGACAGACCAAAGCTATGGCCAATGTTTGGGAATCTTCAACAGGCTCAAGCAAGTCTGGACACTTCTTTACTGATTGGTGCAAAAATAACACCTAAAGCTAAAGGCATTCGTTGCCCTTCCCATGCCTCAGGGTGTTCAGTGAACTCCACAAGCACATAACTAGCACATGAATTCCATGTTTCAGTGAAAGCAGAGCCAGAAATGTGCCAGGGACAAACCATGAGCCTTCAATGGTTTTCCAACTGACACCCCATGTGTCAAATCACAGCCACGCTGTGAACCCACSTGACCACCCAGTGCTCCCAGAGCTCCAACTCCAGAGCCATCCTCCCCTGGGGAGAAGGGTTACAAAAGCTGTCCAGCCCCTGCACAGTGCCTGGACTAAGATAAGCACTGAGAAAAATCAACATCCATCCCAGGATTACAGATGYCCTTCCCACATTTGCCTAACCAGCAGCTGATCTTGAACAAGGAATATGCAAGGCCACAGGCAGAATAATTCATACGCCTTGAAAGCAGTAATTCGGTCCCAAAATCCAGTGCAAATATTCTCTGAGGATGCCTGATAGCATCTGGTCCACCCTTGGCAGCAGGATGTGAGGAACGCCGCGGTGTCGGGCCGGTTTCCGTGGCGGTTCCCGTGGGGACACGGCGGCTGCACTGCCCCGTCCTGCCCAGCAGCCGCTGCTGCAGCACCGGCGATGAGGCTCAGAAATAGAGCGCGGGCTCGCTGCTGAAATCCGAGAGACCGCCCTTCTCCGCCGGGGTGAGCTGTGGGCAGAGCACAGGGACACCGAGGGGCCGTCACACCCGGGCCGAAGGAGCACCCACACCCTTGGATGGGATCTTGGCTCCTTGCCCGGGTTAACTGGGTGCGTTTTGTTAGTCCCCCCCTTCCAAACGTGCCCTGGAGTATCATAAAACCCTGCAATGGTTTGGGTTGGAAGGGATCTTAAAACCCATCTTGTTCCAACCTCCTGCCATGGGCAGGGACAYCTTCCACCATTCCAGGTTGYTCCAAGCCCTGTCCAACCTGGCCTTGGACACTTCCAGAGATGGGGCAGCCACCGTGTGCCAAGGCTTCACCACCATCACAGTGAAGAATTTCTTCAGAAAATCTMATCTAWATCTCTTCTCTTTTAGTTTAAAACTRTTTCCCCTTGTCCCATCACCTGCCCATGTAAAAACTCAATCTCCCTTTTTTCACAAGTCGCCTTTAGGCGCTGGAAGGTGCTGGAAGGTGTCCCTGGAGCCTTCYCTTCTCTGGTGAATAACCCCAGCTCTCCCAGCCTGGCTCCAGAGCAGAGGGGCTCCAGCCCTTGGAGCATCTCCATGGYCTCCTCTGGACTTGCACCAGTAGATCCATGTCTTTCCTGTGCTGAGCACGGAGTGTGCCAGCTGCCTTGAGCCTCTTTCACACAGCCAGGAAGGGGCAGGTGTGTTAGTGGCAGGGGGACAGTCCCTTTGGGAGCAGTGACACAAACACAGGTGTGCAGGGAAAGGCACATTCCATCCCATCCACTGCCCAGAACGACCCCCACCCCACAAGAGAGCACAAGACTTGCATATTTAAAGCCTCACCATGACTTGGTTCCCATGGGAATCAGCTTCCTTTGGGAGGGCTCCCTCTGCAGCAGGACCCTCATACTTTTGCTCCTGCCACTCGCTGAACTTCACGGAGTGCTTTGGGGTGTAGCTGGATAAATCTGCTGGAAGGAGAAAGATGAGGTAAATATTCCTCTCCACCCCAAAAGGAAGTGGGACCAGGATCCCAGCAGGGACAGCCTGGAAACTGCCCATCTGCTCCCTGTCCATCTCCATTAGCATCCCCCCACCATGTGGAGCCCCTTAAGGGTCTGTAGGAAACATGGACAGTGTCAGACATTACCTGAAACCCCATGGGGCCAAYACAGTGCCTCACTCACCTGAGTTAGGTGTACTGGGATGCAAAGTGCTGTTTGGGCGTGGAACATACAGAGTACGAGATTTTTCCTCCTCTGTTTCAGAAGCATGGCCTTCCTCTTCCTCATCCTCTTCTGCCAAGGAGCTCTCTGAGGGGTACTCAAACATAGTCTGCAAACTTGTCTCATTGAAAGAGATCTTCATCTGGACAACAGCAAAGGAGAATTATCACAGATGAGCACAAGAAGYTACTGATCCATACACTGGCTCTGGCACAGGCATTGCACATGCCAGGACAGGCCCCTGGTTTAAAGCAGCCACTGCAGATCCCCCCATCCCTCCCCATGGGCCTTGGTGGATCTCTTGCCACGCTGAGAGAAAACCCAAAGGCACAGCTAAATGGATGGGATGGAGGCAGGAGGCCCTGGYGTCCAGGGAACCTCTGGCTTTGTGCCCTCTGCCATCTCCTCACACTAACCAGCCCCTGGGAGGAGCTGCCAGTGTCTCTCATGGGATCAGTGCTGCCTAGCAGAAAAGCACCCACAGGTTGGAAAGGTGACATTGGTAATTCCTGATAACTCTTTTGTGTATCCAAGCTCCAGAAAGCAGAAACATCCATGTTCAGAACTCCAGTCTTGGGAGGACATTCTGGCAAAGAGCTATTTAAGCTATGTAAAACAGGGCTTAAAAACAGAAAAACAGAAGTGAGAAGAAGGAAGCAGCTAAAGGAGAGATGGTAAGAGCTGGAGGCAGACAGGGAAAATACTGGACAAGGGGAAGACCATAAAGGTTCTGGTTTAAAACAAGTTTTTTCCTGTWTTGTCACTAATGACCCTTCCACGGTCTATGGGAGACTGAGAAATGGACTCAAACACAAGAGTTCATCAAGGACAAACCAGAATTTTATGGGTCATGAAGAAAACTGGTGAGCAAAAACACTAGAAATGGAGTTGTGTTTAAGGGCAAGCCTTGTTCTAAGAGAAGCTCATCACCTGTGAATAACTAAGGAAGAAAATTTGGGATTTGCTACAAGACTGTAATAATAATTAGGATGCTGCCTAAATAACCCAGGAATGAAGAAAAGCATTTCTGCTGGAAACAGGGACTGCCTGGCTCCATCCTCCCAATAACACCCAGCAGGTGGTGGAATGAAMTCCAGATGTGCTCTTCCAAGCTGAAAAGAAAAGGTGAGGGAAGGGTTTGTTCCCCTGCAGCCCTGCCTGTCCTAATCATTATCTACCGCTGTGCTCCAGGGATCTGGTTACAGGTCACCTCAATAGGTGCAGAGGAGATTCATTGGCAAAAACTTCACACAACAAAACTGAAGGTGGAGAAAAAGCCTAACAGCTCTTTGTAAGTGCTCCAGAAAAAAAAAAAACAAGGAGCAGAGAACTGCTGATGCCAGCACACAGSAGACAAACAAGGAGGAGAAGCTTGCCAGAAGTACATTCATGCCAGAAGGAGGGAAGTATTTAGCCAACAGAGATCAAGGTTCAGGAGCAGCTGTCTGAAAGGGTGCTGTGATCCCTCCACTTCTAAATACAATTAAAATTCAGCTGATAGGGTTATAAACAGAATGGAAAGGACGTGGCAGCTTGTGACAGGAGGCAGGAACCGGATGGTTGGGATCTCTCCAGATGCCTCCGTGGCAAGGAGCAAGTGCAGCACATTTATCCCATGGCCAGATCTGCAATTTCCCATCTACACAAAAGCACCACAGCCTGGGAAGTGGCACCTGGCCCTGAGAAGCTCCCAAACACCACGGTGCTGCCCAGGTGTACCCATTCCCTGCCACAGCAGCCATCAGAGCACCGGAGTGACACTTCTGGGGGCTGCTACAGTCACACCTGGATGTGCCCAWGGGCCAGAGCTGCCAGCAGGTCACAATGCCACTTGTGCTGCCCATGGCAGGAGCCCTGGAGCTATGGCAGGATCAGAACAGGACAAGGAGCATTCCGTTGCTGCTTTTCAGCAAAGCAGCCAGGGGAGCTTAGCTGGAATCTGGGTAACAGAGGGAGCAGCTGCAGTTCCTCCACACTGCAAATCCACAGCTGGAGCCCTGTGCTGCTCTGCCCCAGTGCAGGATAAACCTTGAACACAGGCTGCCTCCCTTCCCCTGCTCCCAGGAAAAGGCAGGATGGAAACTACATAGAGGACAGCCAGCTGCCTTTCCCCATTCCCTGCCCCAGCTCTGGCCAGAGCCACTCTGAGTGTCCCCARATGACACCTGGGGAGAAGAGTGATTCTATTCCAGAGAAAAGGGGTTGGAATAAAATGGTCCTTTAGCTTAGAGCATCCCAGTTGCTGCTCCCTGAATTTCCCATCCCTGCTGCTGACCTAGATGCTCCCTGATCCGAGCCAGGCTGTCACTGCTCACAATGTGGTGTCTGTCCTGGGGATGAGCCACGCTGCCAGGCACGGAGGCCACAGGGGTGGAGGTGCCCAGGGCTYCTGGAAGCTCAGGAGCTATCCCAGAACCAGACATTGCACACAGGCTCCTTACCAGGACTGAAGACTGCACTGCAGGGCAAGAAGCACTTGRCTGAACATAGAAAACAAAGGAGACAGCAGAGATATGCCTTGAGTTTAGAATTTAAGCTTGGGAGATGGAACTAAATGTTCCTGGTTTTCTGCTATCTGGAGGAAATCTCTAAGAAAAATKACTTTGAGTCCAGTTTGGACCAAAGGTGCATGCAGTGCTGGAGGAGAAAACAGCCTCAGCAGGAAGCAAAACCAAAGAGCAGAACGGAGCAGAAATGGCCTGGAGACAGCCACATCCCACACAGAGTCTGGAGGCAACACCCACAGCCCCAAACCCAACAGCTCCTGCTCCCCACAGCCAGTTGGAGCAGGAGGCAATGCTGGAGCCCTTCACACAGGGCACTCAGTGAGCCCTGGCACCCCGGGCACAGCTGGGGCCGAGATCACTGCCAAGGCTCAGCCAGACCTTGTGTGTGGCACAGGGGCACTGTGACACAAGCCCCAAACCATCCTGACCTGCCCTAKGGCAGATGCCAGCCCSTGCTCCCAGAGCTGCTCCTGAGCACCAGGCAGAGCCCCACAGCTGCTGCARTAAAGCCCTGGGCACACCCAGGCASAGCAAACATGAGGCACTGGCACAGGATGGACCCTGGGGCACTCAGTCAGCTCTGCCTGTGGGGAGAGAGCCCCAAACCCCAAAAGCTGCTGTGCTGGCAYCCAAACTCCCCTCTCTGAGCATGGCATGGTTTCAAGGAAGCACAAAGCAGATCTGCTTGACCCAACAGAACAGGGAGGGCAAAGCATTCAGGCAGAACCAGGGGACACATGGGGCAAAGAACACTCTGAGCGGCT
Source organism: Malurus melanocephalus (assembly GCF_030028575.1). NCBI lineage: Eukaryota > Metazoa > Chordata > Aves > Passeriformes > Maluridae > Malurus > Malurus melanocephalus. Next base: position 221,596 of record NW_026623587.1, on the reverse strand, counting down.
CCAGAGCAGAACTGAGCCCGTGTGTGAGGAGCAGCAGGCAGCCTCAGTCCCAGGAAGCAGCAAAAAAGGAAAACCAAGAGCCCAGTAATGGCACAGACAACAGGTTTGCACAGCCAGCAGCGCCCTGCCAGACCACAGAGACTTTTATGGGAAGACAAAAGCTAACAGGAGCCGTTTCTTTAGAAGAAAAGCGTGTTCCAGCAGAGCCAAGCTGGCTGGAGCCCAGCCAGAGGCCTCTGCCCAGCCTGTCCCAGCACTGCTTCCCCTGGTTCTGCCCCAGCAGAAGCTGCCAGCTGTGGCAAGGAAGAATTTTGCACCCTTCAGCTGTGGATATTTGCAGGGATTTGTCACTCTTTGCTCAGCTGACACACAGCTGTATCACAAATCCAGGGTTCAACCCAAATCCATATATATATATATATATATTTAAATACTCTGCCCAGCAATCAGAGACACACTGCAAAGAGTAAAGCAGCTTTTCAGGGAATATTGTGCTGTTCAACTGATAGGTTCTTGTTGCCATAGCAAAAATCATTTATTTATTTGCTAGGAATTGAACAGCAATGAGTAATAGAATATCCAGGAAAGGGAAGCCACGGTAAACATTACCCAACAAAGCGTAAATCTGAGCAGTCATACAGGGCTCACTTAGAAAAGGAAAGCCAATCTCGTTTCAGGCTGTGAGGACTCAGGCTGTACACAGACCAGCCATCAAAGAGCCCTCACATACAAAGATCTATTAAAAATAAAAATAACCAATTTACAGAAGCCAACCTACAACATGAGCAATGACAGTCAGCAGCTACCTCATCCCCAAGGAGGGGGGAAAGGCTGCAAGGCAGCTTTAATGGCACAGCAAAGACCCAATGGCTTCTCACRCACCAGGGACCACTCTGGAAATCTYCAGGGGTTAATCTGCATCCTCAGCTCTAGGAGAAATCTCCTTACTTTGGCTTTGCTCTTCTCCACCCATGATCACATTTGCTGCTTGGCTGATGAGCCAAAGTGATAATGTGGGGTGTTTACACCTTTTAAACCGAAACCTCTTTGGCAATCCAAATGCTCACCTTRTAACAATCAGGAAACAGGTAATTATTCTAGGCACTAAAAAAGAATAAAATCATCCTATAACTGCATTCCAGCAGGGAGAGTGTGAGTCAGCATTTGATTCCCATCACAGCAGGCCAGAATGGGGGGTTGAGAAGGACTGAGCCCATCTCTTTCCCTGTGAGTGGTTCCCATCTCCCAAAGCCGGGTCTCCTGCTGGAGGTGCCAGGGCACTGCTGCCATCCCTGCTCTGTCCTTGGAGGAGCAGGATGGGATGGCAAGTGGGGAAGCACCTGTCCTGSTGCCATCCCCCAGCACCTCCAGCACATCCCAACCCACCAAGTGCCTCACCAGATCCAAACAGCTGAGCAGCACCTGTTCTCTTCAGGTACTCATTTTTCTCTAATTATCCTCTTCCTCAAGCAATGCAATTCCCAAGTGACAAACCCAGGGACTGCACTGACTGCCCAGGATGTGCAGGRGCTGCTGGGTGCGATTCAAAGCAGCTTTTCACATCTGGTCAATCACAGGACCACAGAATAAACTGAGCAGGAAGGGACCCAYSAGGATCACCAACCCCCAGCCCTGCCCAGACMCCCCAACAGCCCCACCCTGTCCATCCCTGGCAGCGCTGTCCAAACGCTCCTGGAGCTCTGGCAGCCTCGGGGCCGGGACCATTCCCTGGGGAGCCTGGGCAGTGCCAGCACCCTCTGGGGACAGAAGAACTTTCCTGATCTCCAGCCTGACCCTGCCCTGACACAACTCCAGCCTCAGATCTTGTCCCTGGTCACCACAGACAAGAGATCAGTGTCTGCCTCTCCTCTTCCCCTCACCAGGAAGTTGCCTCCTCTCACAGCAGCACAGGAGGGTTTGGCTGCTACCCACAGGAGGGGTGGGCAATCCAGCATGAGCACAAAGCAGGGATCGACATCCCTGAGAGATCAAGCACAGATAGAACGAGTGTTCTGAAGAACCGTGTGCTCCTGTGCCACCTCACCCCGAGGGACATTTGCTGCTGCACTGCTTGTCTAAAGATTGGGTCAACGAGATGAAAGCACAAGACATCACACCTGATACCTGAAACTGCAGCCAGCTGGGAGTGTCAGGAAGCCTGTGCACATCCCAGGGCAGGCTGCAAACAGCCCCCCGAGCTGGGCAGAAAAGCTGCTCAAGCTCTAGACCCATTGGGGTGGTGGATGGAGGCTCAGGACCTGTATGAAGAGGAGGGTCTAACACACAACAACCACAGAGTGAGAGGGAAGGTCCGTGCATGRACAAAAAACTGCTTGTGAGGCTGGAAGCAGAGATTTTATGGTAGACAAAAATCCCCAAAGGGTCTTCCCATCTGACCAGCCCCACAGAGAAACAGATTTAATAAAAGGAGACAGAAAAGCAGTTCATTAACTCCAAACCTCTGCAGAGACCTTCATTTTTTTTTCACAGCAGCTTGTATTCAATGATCTAGACAGTTCCCATGAAAAGAAACTTGCAAATAAAGGATTTCTGGGAAAATGAGCCTTTTGCTTGGAGTTAGCAATGAACTTGTCTCAGTGTCTATGCCTGTCCTGAAAACATGGTCATGTGTCAGCCCAAATTGTTGAATAACTCCAGGCACAAATTATGTGGGCAGCCTGGAATAGCACCCTGGGGACTACAGCAGCACCAGCACATCACCAAAGCATTTGCTATCATTCAGAAGATAAGGAGCTTTTGTGCCTCTAAAGCCTTCCCTTGACACAGAAAGAAAGGCTTTTTCCCTGACAAGTATCCCTAGGAACAGAGGGGACTTGAGGCTTGCTTCCTATATCGGATTAACCCTGTACTGCTAAGGCTGAAGCATTCTAAGTATGCCAAGAAAACTGCAGACGGCCCTTCAGAAATTTACTTCTCTGTCATTCTGTACAAAAAAAAAAGAGTTTTGGGGAACTGAAGCTGGCTGTGTCACCACAGACTCACTCAATCGTGCTTTTCCAAGAAGTATTTCCTGAGAGTAACACTGACTTTTGCTCAACCATTAACTGCACCTCAGAGAGTTAGAGCAGATCTAAGAGCACTAAAGATTTACAGCAGGAACATGTCAGGGAAGCCCTSGGTGGCTGGCAAAGGAGATATTTCCTCCAGGATCACATCCCAGCTCCCAAGCCACAAGGCAAAACAAGAAAGTCTCCATTTACAAGGCAACCCACAGAGCCAGCTCTGTGTAATCAATATGCTGAAGCACATGGCAGATAGGAGCAATGCATGGAGATTCGAAATATTAAACTCCTTGGGCAAGACACGGGGAAGTTTCAAATTCCTGATGAGAAGTGACAGAGTAGGGACAGTCCCCAGAGCATGTGGGGCAGGTGGCTTGGCTAATTCTTCCTTTCACTGTGCTGGACAAGGGGAGATTGCAGTGGCCACACAAGCACAGCTGGAGCCCCAGGGTGCCAGGGCACAGAGCAGCCGTTCACCCTGGGAGCCCTTTATTCCTCCCCACATCTGCAGGCAAAAGAGCCAGAGCCTTCTACAGCTTAACAAGCAATTCAAATATTACTTATTTAGCCCCTAAGAATTGGACAGATCTCCCTACTTGCACGAAACAAACCCCATCTGAATACACAGAGGGAGCAGAATAAACAAGGTACAATTGGTGCCAAGAGTTGGTATCTTCATAAAAACCACCCAGAGCTCCCCAACTGGGATGTGATCCTAGAGGAAATATCTMTTTTGCAAGGCACACAGCAGAGGATTTTCCAGGCAGCTCTGAACAGCCCAGTTGTAGCTACAGTGCAATGAAGTGCTGCCAGCCACAAACATTTCTGTGCAACCCAGACTGCCCAGAGCAGCTCAAACAAACACCTGGGGGGTTTGGTGCTGCAGTGGGACCCATGGAGCWTCACTTCATGGGAAACAGAGGGAAGCTGGGAACAGAATGACTTCCCACCCTGCCAAGGAGCTCATTCCAGACTTAGGACCAAAAAGCTCCAGTGAACAATATCATCTGCACGACAGAGTTCATGTCTCTACTGCCCTTTTTCTCCCTTCTAACATGCAAAAGGAACTTCCTTGCTGAGAAGCAAGGGCAGCAGGTTCACCAGGAGCCTTTGGACTGTGCCCTCAGAGCTGCATTTTCACCAGCTGTGAGCAACACAATTTCCCTACACACACAAGTGTTTTGTCTGAGATATTTCCTACATTCCTTCCAATACCCACAAAGCAGCAGCTCCATCCTGCCAAGTTCCCAAGATCATCTGAAGGGCATTTCTCGGAAAACASCAGCACCAAGTTCCTCCAGCCTGCATTTTCCCAGGATGTTTGGAAAGTTGCTCTGTGTGATACATAGCTTCACATGTCTCTTCCTACACAAAGTGACACTCAGTGATATCTTCCCAGCCCCACGTCCTGTTGCAGTCACTGGGAAGAGTCTGGGTTGTAAATATGTTTTTAATTCATGTTTCACTCGGGAGGGGGGTGAGCACAACCCCTGAGGTGAAGGAGATTCTGCTGCAGCAGCTCTTACCCAGATTTCCTTTACTGCCACTGCACCCAGAAACGAAACATTTTCGTTTTCCCTGCTGTTTCTCACACATAACACAGAGCAGCAGAACTCCTGCCCCAGCCACCCCAGTGTGTCCTTCCTCTGCTCTTCTCAGAACACCATGACCACACACTGGAAAAACCAGAGTGGGAAGGAAAACCCAAACCCGAGATAAACCGAACCCTTGAGATGAAGGGAAATTATAAACCATCTCCAATCTGGTCCACAGATTAAGGAAACTGATTAAGAAAACGTTAACTGTAATCCTCGTGATTAGAGTTCAGAGCACAAAGTACTTCAAATCTCCTCTGGAGCTCTGGGGCAGGCTGAGCCCTGGGCACGTCCTAACCAGCTTCATAGCCAGGCTCGACTCTTATTTGCGTAAGAGTTTCTATTTTAGCCCTTCTGTCCGTTCTCTGCAGTGCTGACAGCAGCAGGCAGGGCACAGAGGGGAAGAGAACCAGGGGAATTTGGGAGTAGCTCAGAGTGTCACTGAGGAGCAGTGAAGCCGTGGAGAGCCTCAGTCCAAAAGTTTCCCACTACAGAGATGAGATAAATCTGATTCATCTGCTCTGCCAGGGTTTCRTACAACAAAGTCCCAGCACTTCAAGGTGCTGGCAGGCAGTGGGGAAACAAAAACCCACCCACTTGCCCCACTGACAGCCTCTGGGGCAGCTTGTGAAGTGGTTCAGAAGCTGTAAGTGCAGCAAATTCTGATTTCTAGTCTTCAGTCATCAGCATCACAGAAAAAAAAAAATGAGTGGAATTAGCAAAGGGCAGGGAAATGGCCCAGTCTGGGTGAGCGTGCCTGCTGCCATCTGACAGCTAATGGAGCTCATCTCCGCAGGGGAGGGACCGCACTTCATCATCCAAGACACTGATTTCCTGAGCAGACTTATCACTGCTGACCTCATCTCCAAAAAATGCAATCCATCCAYGGCAGATACTGCCACAGCCCCTCCTTAAAGGTGGCAGATGAATCTGCCCCAGCACAGCACAGCYGGAGACGGAAAACAGAACGGGAACACGCAGTTCTCCAAGAGCTAAAGAACACAAATCTCTGCCCTGACCCCTCCAAAACATAGAGATGACATAATCAAGATTCAATTCAGAGATTTTTGCTTCTAGCGACCTGCTTGCAGGTTAATTTATTTGTGTTATGGTTAATTTACTTGTGTTATGGTTAATTTATGTGTGTTACACACTGAAAAAAAAAAAAAAAAAAAAATTCAGGCAGCCACTAATATTTAGACTCCACACTGTGCAGGCTTGCTCCAAACAGGTCTGGGCAACAGCTGGAAATGTTGATCCATGATCCATGCCAACATCTCAAGCCTACACCTGGTTCTCACAGCACACCATCTCCAGCAGAACTGAACAGATGGAAAATTACAGAGCAAGAAGTGCAGCAGGTTAGGCCAACAAAGCTGCCACCCATGATGAAAACTGAGGGGTATTTAGAACAATTTTTTAACAGACTTTTAAGCAGGAATTTGGAAGCCACATTCAGGCATTATGCTGCTCAAAAGATTACAACATGGACCATGCTAAAGTCCGTGTGAGCTGGAACTTTTTGAAGTTCAGCTGAACATCTTTGAAGACAATTTAGCCTCAGACTCCAACAGTTTGGATCCCACCAGCCTTGTTCCTGTAATCCCTGCTCACTCTGGGCTGGRGCTCACTTGCCAGCACACGGCAAACCGCCAGCTGTGATGAGCACAAAACACCAAACCCATCAACAACCTGATGTCTGCTGGCTCTCAGCTCCCRTWATTCACAGGACTTTGGGTGGCCTGRCCRGGATTCAYRTTTTCTGCAGGATCCCCAGGAGGTATCGGATACTGGAGAGGACAAACACGATGCAGTGRGACACACTGCAGGAGTGACACATGGAAGGAGCACGGGCAGGGCAAATCTGCACACACAGGCAGAGTCCAGCTTCCAGCATGAGGACAGCCTGAAGCCCAAAATCAGCAACTGCTCCTGGGGAGCCAGGCTGGCTCTGCAGTGCTCCATCCTTCCCCAGCTCTTGCTCCAACACGCCAACCACATGTTTTGCAGAAACCCAGATTTCTATCTCACCAACAACTTCATTGTACGTTATTCTGGCAGGTGACCAAACCACCATTGATTCTTGTCAGCTCAGGAGAGCAAGATTTTATCCTCTGAGATCCCAAAGATCCACATCCTGCAGCAAAGCCTTCCCTTCCTCCTGGCACATTTCAGCTACTGCCTGAAATGCCTTTGCTTCTTTGCAATAACAGAGTACAAAGAGAAGTCCTGAGCAGAGGTCACCAACAGTGTGCTGCATCCTCTGCCCCACTCCCGCTTTAGAATAAAGGTCAGTAGGTCTCCTTCCACCCCTGCAAACGTATCCTGTCCTCTCTGAGAGCTCAGCCAGCTCCTCCAGCAGCTGCCCAGCAGCTCCTGGCACATCCCTTCAGAGCTGCAAACCCAGTTCTCAAACTGAGTCCCACCCCCACCGCTTTATCTGAACTGCTTTTGGTACTGCTTGGAGAGGCCTCAAAGCAGCCACAGAGCAGAAGAACAGCCCTGAGGGGCACCTGAAGCACTGCAGGAGCACAGGAACTCCAGCTCACCCAGCCCCTGGGGTGGCTCTGCCCTCCACCTGCAGCTCCTGGTGTGTCCCATCACACACAGCCCCACGCTGACCCTCACAGCTCCTGGCTCACCACAAGAGAGCAGGGAACACATTCTGTATTTCCAACACACCATCTTTCTCTCTCTCCCCCTCATCAAGATCCAGATCCAACCCCAAAACTAACAGCTGTTTCACATAATTTGAAGGTCTGGAAGGAGCAATAAAACTGTTTATCCTGAAAGGCCTTGAACCAGCAGCATCCCTCAGGCCACAGCAAAGTCACAAATCCCACAGCTGCCGTCAGCAGGGGCTGGAGCTCCCTCTGGGCAGACAAGAACAGCACTGGAACCCACTCCCAGCCTGTCTCAGCCACCCTTCCACTCCAAAAAACCACAGAGGACATGGATCAGAGGACATGGAGCAGGTCAGCTCCATTTTGATGGCATCTCTACCATGGTCAGGCAATCAGTGGCGAGGCATGGGGACAGAAAAGGGAGGCTGKATTTCCACATTTGAAGAAAAACACCATTTGCATTCCAGAGAACAGGGGGTCCAGCTGCCAGGGTTGACTCCCTCCTTCCTAATAAATTATTAGCCCTGACTGCACAGACCCCCTCTGATCCACAGCATTTCCTGATAGTGCCAGACCTGCTGTTTATCTCTCCCAGATTCCTGTTGGGCATCAGCAAACAGTTAAAACTTTTCCAAGTCCTTGAAGTTTCACTAAACACTACTTTCTTGAGTATGAAGCATAATTAAAGACCTTTTAAAAGCAASGTTTGGAAAGGAAGATGCTTAGCACAAGAAGGGCTTGTTCAGCCCAAAAGACACAGGAAGCTGCTCACTAAAACCAGCATYGGGTTTTGACACCCCAAAAGGGAACGGGGCATTGGTTTTAACAAACAACTGCAGCTCCCAGCTCACAGGAACAGTCTGTTTATGCCCAATTCAGGCCAAAATCAAGTTTCTGAAAACCCCGACACAGCTACAAAACAGAACTTTTGTTTTTGGCTGGTTGCCTTGGAGACACAGAGTGATCTCTTGGGAAGAAACCAAGGAATGCATCCTAATACGAGCTCCTTCCTTTTCAGGCATCAACACTCAGCCTTATTACCCAGAGTAAAAGCCACAAACATCCTCTAGGTCAAGAGTAAACAGAAATCTTTCCATTTGTCCACCCTCAGCATCTTCTAGACCCTGGCTACAAAGTCAAACTCTGTGCCTGACTGAACAGGAAGGGAACTGAAAGAAAAACRGATATTTCTCCCACACCACATTTCATTTCACCCAGAAACTTGYGTCTTTACTATTTTCCTTCAGCTGAATCTTATTTTCTAAAGGGTCACGATTTGTTTCAGCTTCCTGAGTTCTGCAAATGTAACAGGCAGTTTCTCCTTTGTGTTTTTATATTTCTCTTTTCAGAAACCAAACGTTTACACAAGTTCTCATGCAGCATGACCCCACATACAGTTCTTAGGGAGCAGCTGTGTGTGCACCTTGCAATGTTTAGCACCTCATCTGCACAGCAGGGCAGTTAATGCTGTTAAGCTGATAAGAACAGGGGCACAGAAGCTCCATGACCTGCCCAATGTCAAACAAATCCAACACTGACAAACACAACAGCAGTTAACCAGCATCACACAGTATTTTAGGGTGGGAAGGGTCTTCTGCAAGTCTCTAGCCCAAACTTCTGCCAGTTGCTCAAAGCTTTCCACAGCTTTTAGAAAGCTCCAAGGCTGGACATGCCACAACTTCTCTGGGTTTGACCAACCAAGAAACAACTCAGTCACTGCACTGGCCTCACCCTCATCTCCCTCCCACCTTTTTGTACTGCTAAGGACACCTTCCACTGTGCACCATTTAACTGATTTTACTTGAGGCTTGTTCTTTGTGCCCCAACAGCATCCCCTGCTCAGAAAAATCAGCTCCTCAGCTCCATTAGGAGTGGGCCTTACCCAAGAGTGGCCATTCCACAAAACTTYCTCTGTATCCTCTGCTCCATCCTAAAAGCACCCAGAACTGTAACAYGCTGTATTAGTATTTTCACCACTTATACCACACACCCAATTTTGGGGTAAATCCAATTAAGAACCCAAACTGAACCTGAGCAGAGCCAAAACAGCTGCAATGAGTGCAAGCCAGCAGGTGTTTRAGCAGCAGGACAACTCCAGTCTGACCAAGCATTTCCCTGTAGCAGAACAAGGAAAAACTTCAGGAGCACTGAGTAAGAATTACCACTTAGCTCATTTGCTTGTTCTGGATCTTGAGGTACTCGTGCTCCAGACCTGCTCCCTGCATTACTTACCATCAAATTACTGCAGGCTGTGTGTGTTTAGGGAGGAATTTGACAGCACTAAGCCAGGGGAGCAGCACTCCCTGCCTCCCCTCAAATGAGATGCACCCTGCTCAAAGGATTTCCTCAAATTATAATGCTCAGCGCCTCAGGCACCCGTGTGGATTTAGTCCAGTTATCTACTCGGATTGAGGTAACGGAAATGTCCAACAGCAATTCCCACAGTGAAATGTGACATCACTGCCCTAAAGATAGGGATCTGCCACCTCAGTGTGCTGCTTTCAGAGCCCAACAACTCACATCCACTCCTCTTATCACACCCAGACCCATTTCACCAAGCCCTATAAAGATTAATTCTCAATTTAGGGCTCACAAAGATTGACACTACCCCCCAAGTGTGAGAAAATCTGGCATTCGCTCACTCCAGARGCATTTGGAGCAATCAGCATCTCTTGGATCTTCAGAGCTGTAGCTGCACATCCAGAGGAGCAGGTGGTATAATCCTATCAAGGGGAGTTAAGTTCTTGCTGATCTCTTTCTGCCTAATCGAGACCTAATTCTTGAGTCTCTATCAATAGATCACTAATGCGGGGAAGATGCCAATGCCACGCTGCCCAAGTGACCACGGGCAGCCCAACATGTCCAACCCCTTGGACACTGTGAGCAGAGCGGGAGGACAAGCCTACAGCTGCTCAAACCACGCAGCTCCCCCTCATCTCCTAAATTCCTGGAATACTTTACTTTCCATTATCCCCAAGAGGGGATGGGGCGGGAGAGGCCCTGCAGTTGACACAGGGCATATCCCACCCTCAGCAGCTTTGTGGGACAGCACCCAGTGCCCCCTCCCTGAGGGCAAATTCCATTAACACCCCAAATCCCATCTCCCAGCTGCGGTCCTCATGTTCCCTTTCAAGTTCCAGGAGACAGTAAAAGCAAGACACGGGGCTTGCAAAGAGCTGCAAACTCTCCTAATACTGGGTACCAGGAGAAATACTAATCCCTGCCTCCTTCCCCATCATTCTGAAATGTCCTTTGGATCCGTGTGGTGGAGTTCCACTTTCCCTCTCCCATTTTCCACCAGTCCCAGTTCATTTCTGAGTCCCTTTTCCTCCAGCTTCAGCCAGCTCTGAGGGCAGAGCCCTGGCTCCCACAAGGACCCAACACACCACCCATGTTTCCACCTGGCGCCTCATGGAAAACCAAGCCCAAAGCAGCCCCAGGYCACTTCCAGCCTGGCTGCTGAGCTCAGAGGTGCCCAGTTACCTTCTTGCGGCGYGAGCCTGTCTTGCTCATGCAGGACCTCTCCAGGGACAGGTACCCCCCAATCACTTCGATTTCATTCACCGTGGGGTAGCGTTTTTTATGGGATATCGCCACTTGGGGTCCATCAGCGTTCTCCACGGCTTTGCCTCTTCCTTTGCTCTCCTCCTCCTCCTCCTCTTCCTCCCGCTGYGGCCTTCCACTGGCATCGGTGAGAGCCTGCAGCCCCGGGGGCACAGGCTTCCTTTTGGGCACGACAGTGAAGGTGCTGCCACCCCGCTGCTGGGGGGCCGTGTGTGGTCTGTAGAGGGGCACGGAGGAAAACTCCATCTCCAGGTCAGGGCCAGCTCCTCCAGGCTGATCGGCCAAGCTCCCCGTCCTCGCGGCCGGGCCAGCCTTGGGAGGAAGCTCCCCACCATCCGGCTCCACAATGTCATCGATGTAAGTCACAGGTACCAGCGGATCCACAGGCGCTGGTGGGGAAGTGATGGGCTCTTCCTGCTCCGGGGCGGAAGCCCTCGGGACCTCCTTGGGTGCCTTCTCCTCCGAGGGCGGTGGCGCTGGCCCTGGCCGGGCAATCTGGGCCGGTGGCTGAGTCGGGCCACCCTCCCGGCGGGGCACGAAGACGAAGGAATTGCGTGAATTCAGGCGCAGCTTGGCCAGAGCCTGTGCCTGCAGGTCGTGGGCTGGGATGGCCGCCAAGTTGGGCTTGGGGGCCGGGTGAATTTCGAAGGAGCCCCCGGCCCGGGGGGCTGAGGCGGAGAGCGGCCGAGCGGCGCCGGTGGCACTGGGGGCCGGACTGGCACTGGGCAGGGGGGACACGGCCGCTTCGGCCTCCTCCRGCTTTGGCCTCCTGGCGTTGGCTCTGGCATGGGAAGGGCTGATGGATGGCACTGGTTGCCCCTTGGCCGTCACGGGGCGGCCGGCGGGGACAGCACCGGGCTCGGGGATGCGGGTGCTGGGGAGCTGCCCCCGGGGAGTGACCGTGAAGGAGTTGGAGCTGATCTTGTGGAGGAAGCAGTTGGCCTGGGGGGCAGCAGCCTTGGGGACAGCTGGGACCGCCTGAGGGGCTGCAGCCCGGAGGGGAGCCGGGGTCGGCTGGGGGGCTGCGGGCTCGGGGGTGAAAGCCCGGGGGGCAGGAGGGGTGGGCTGGGGAGGAGCGGGCTCGGGGGTGAAAACATGGGGGGGAGCGGGGGTGGGCTGGGGGGTTACAGCCCGGGGAGGTGGTGCGGGCTGGGGAGTGAGAGCCCGCGGAGGTGCCGTGGGCTGGGGGGTGACAGCCCGAGGGGAAACCGTGGGCGGGGGTGTGACAACCCGCGGGGGGGCCGTGGGCGGAGGGGTGACAGCCCGCGGGGAAGCCGGCTGCGGGRTCGCGGGCTGGGGGGCCACCGGCACCGCTGGGGGGGTGGCAGCCCGGGGAGGGGCCGGCAGCGGCGGGGGGGTGGCCGGGACCGCCGGCGGAGATGCCGGTGCCGCCTTTGGCGCCGGGGTCCGGGGAAAGCCGGGTCCCTTCTGGAGGGGCGCGGGGGCGCGGGGGGAGCCGGGCCCCGCGGGCGGAGCGGGCGGCGCAGCCCGGGCAGCGGCCGGTCCCACCTGCGGAGGAGCCGCGGCCCCGCCGGTCCCGGTCAGCGCGTCCCCAACGCGGCGACGGCGGCCGCGGGGCCGCTGCCCGAACTTCTCCAGAAGGCGGCTGACGGTGCCCGGCTCGGCCGCCTCGGGCGGCTCCGGTGGCTCCCCCGTCTCGTAGATGACGACCTGGTCGGCGCGGATCTCGGCGAGCGCGGCGCCGCGCCGGGCCAGCAGCTCCCTCAGCGGGTCGGGGCCGGCCGGGTCCCGGCGGCGGGCGGGCGGCGCGTCTCCCGCGGCGAAGCAGGCGGCGGGGTCGGCGCGGGACTCGATGATGAGAATGTTTTCGGCGCGGATGGTGCGGATGCCGGGCACGGCGCTGTACAGCTCTAGCAGCTGCTGCAGCGGCCGCGCCGCGCCGCCGGGCCCGGGCCGCCCCTGCCGCAGCCGGCGCCGCTCGCTCTCCAGCCGCATGAAGGGGTTCTCGCGGAGCGGGCCCAGGCTCTCCGCCACCACCAGCCGCTCCCCGGCCGGGGGCTCGGGCTCGCCGCCCGCCCC
>NW_026623587.1:182744-208466 GCF_030028575.1 Malurus melanocephalus | reverse complement strand
GGGCCGTCCCCCGCGGGGCCGGGACCGGGGCGGGGCCGGGGGCAGCGTCCGTCCCCTCTGCCCGGGGAAGGGCCCCGGGCCGCCGGCTGGTGGCGGGTCCCGGGCGCGGCGATGTGACCTGAGGCGGTGCTGCATCCYGGGGCTGGGGACCGGCCGGGCCCTGCCGCTCGCACCGCGCTCCCCTCACACACGGGAACCCCCGGCCTGGGACACGGCGGGGGACGGGCCCCGCGGGCTCTGAGCCTGACACGAGCCATGGTGACTGACCCAAAATCCCAAAACACCCGTATTTGCCCGTTCCCCCATCCCGGASTGGCCCGCCTGGTGCCAGCCGCGGACAGGAGGGAAAAGCGACTTTCGGGGTCACCCGTGGGACASCGGCCTCAGCCGCAGGCGGAGCAGRTGCCTGGRCAGGGGCAGCCCCGGCAGGCAGGGAAGTAGCCCCGGTTCCGGGGCAGCGTCTGTGCTACCCGGGCCGGCAGAAAAGTGTTTTAGAAGGAGCTCTGACGGACACAAATGGAACTTTCCATGGCACATGGCAGCAGAGCGGAAATACATTTCTCCCACTTTGTTCTTCTTTGCTACCCGGGGAGGTTGTGGATTCTCCCTCTCTGGAGACAATCCAAACCCACCTGGATGCGTTCCTGTTCTGGGTGACCCTGTCTTGGCAGRGGGCTGGGCTGGATCATCTCCAGAGGCCCCTTCCAGCCCCGGCTRTTCTGTGMCTCTGTGATTCAGTGATTCTGTGATTCATTGACAGCCGCTTGTTGGCYACCAAAGCGCCGCCGCGGCGTTATTTCCAGTCAGCGCCTGTTATCAGCCGCCCGCAGGTGTCTTTGGGAAGTGTGTGCAATCAGGAAACGATCGCTCGGCAGCGCTGCACTTCCCACAGCTCCCAAATCCTCGCCTGGGAGAYTCGGGGGACGCGGCCCGCCGTGACACAAAATAACCTTGGGGCAGGACGCGGGGAGGTGCCGGCCCCGGAGCCGCGCCCGGCACGGSCGGCTCAGAGCGCAGGTGTGTTTAGGGGAAACTGCTCCGTATCCTGCTGATAACGCTCCTACCTTTGCACTCCCGAGCCACAACAGGGCGATTGCACCCTCTTCAAACGACACCTGGCAATTACACTGCTGGAAATAGCTTTTATTGCCGAAGCCGCCCGTGTGCCGCCGTGCCCAGCTGTGCTGTGCGCCCCGGGCAGCTGCGCTGCTGCAAACCGGCGCTCCGGGGAAGGAGGCAGCTCCKTGCCTTTCACCTTAAATAACTCCGGGGTGATGTGAGGTTCACACACGACCTGCYGTACTCCCTCAAGCGCAGGTCCATCACGCACCACCCGCCTCCAGCCCTCGCCGGGCCACAGCGGGTGCCCGCGTTTGAGGATAAAGACCGGGGMAAGCGGGCAGAGACATTTCCCCGCCTCTGGTGACTCACGGCTCAGGCACGTCCAGAGCCAACAATGTGCCTTTGTACTCGGAGATCTCAATGGATTTCTCTTTCGTGGTCTTGTCTGGTTGGCTTTTGAGCCTGTGTAAAGCCCATAAATCCCAAAATAATGAATCCCACACAGTTTTGCTGCACCTGGCGCAAAGAAAACGCCTCCCTTTGTGGGCATTGAACCTGACATCTGCTGGTTTCACTGCATGCCCGCCTGCCTTTAGAACAAAACAATAAATCCAGCCATTAGTCATCCCCTCCCCTGCCAGTCAGGATTTGAGAGCCTTCTATCTTTTCTGTCAACTGCTCCAATCCTCGGTCGAGTCAGTGAAACAGTGTCAAGGGCTGGGCAGTGAGACTTGGCTGGCAAGCAGCGCTCTGGAGCTAATCCCCTGCTCCGCTGTGTTTACACCCGCGGGGAGCCCCGGCCCAGTGCCCGGGTGCCKGTGCTAAGAGGCTCCGGGGAATCCCGCTCGTATTTTGGCACAAGAAGGAAAGCTCGATTACAAAATGCAGGTGTGATGATGACAGGGGCCAGCACTGCCAGGCTGCGGTGGCAGAGTGCCACCCTGGAGCACAGACAGAACCGGGGCACGGCTGATGTGGCTGCAGCGGGACACGGCAGACACAGCGTGACAGAACCAGCYGGGGGCTGGGGGCTAGGTCTGCTGGGACAGCCCCAAAAACAGCCAGGGGATGAGGGGACAGGGAGAGAAGGGCCCAGCAGGACTCAGAGATGAGTGATTTCACCTCAAAGTCAGGTTCCCTGCACGGCTCCCACTCCAGTTTGTATCCATCACCCCCGGTGTGACAGAGCACAAAGGGAGAGAGATGGAGCAATAGAGAAAAGCAATCCCTTGTTACTGGACTTCTCCAGTATATTTGGCTTTGTACCCCATGGTGCTGATTTAGAACTAGGACACGTGGATTGGGTCCAGGATAAAGGATAAAACTCATCTTTCTGGCCACCAGGCCCTCCAGGCRCCAGCGGTGCCACAAGGCTGTGCAGTGGGTGCTAAGGGATTACAAGTGATTTCTGTCCTCTGTCACACAGCTGAGATGGATATGGCATGTCCCACCTCACTTGGTGGTGGCACATGGACAATGTCCCTTAAAGGGGGAACATGGAGAAATGGAGGCTGAGAGATCCCAGGCTGAAGAAAAATGCCTCCAATGACAGACCTATCCAGCCTGTTTCTCTTTGTGCTGAGGGACTGCAGTTGCACGTCTATCAGAAAATGAACATGCAGGTGACTGTCAGCACTGGAGATAAGGGGGAAATTGCAGCTGAGAGTTCAAGCCAGGGCTGCTCCCTTTGGTTATTCAAACAGGCCCRTGGGAGAGAAAGCGGTTTATCAGAATTCATTCATTGCCTTCAGCGTTCCTGGGGACTTGCTGTGTTTTGGAGCYGGTCTGTTTTCCCCAGGGGGATTAGCAGGCCTTTAACCTCCCTTGGATTTTTCCAGGGCTCTGTTTCTGTGTCTGGAGGGTGCTCAGGGATTAACCTTCCTGCCAGCAAGAGGCACAATCCCTAAGGCACTCAAAATTCCTCACCCCATGCTCACTAAGCAGCAGACGCTGCTGGAACCCAAACCACTCTGTGCTATCCCCATCCTATCCCTGTGTCTGGATTTGTGGCTCTCAGATGGTCCCTCATATAAAGCATCAGGATTTTTTGCTTTCCTCCCTCCCCTTTCAGCTGAATCTGGTCCTCTTGGCCCTCTGGAGCTCTGCTCCTGTGTGTTCAGAGGTGCCCGCGTCCCTCACCTGCCCCACGGGTTCACCACACATCATTTCCCTCACACAGCATCTGCCAAGTGCCATTTCCTGGGTTCATAAACTCAGACAGAGAACAAAAACAAAGAAACCAAACCAGAAAAAAACCTGCTTTCCCAGAAACGTCTCTTTTTATTAAATCAYGTCTTTAGCCCTAGAAACATTTGTGTACTTGAGGTTATCACACCCAAAGCAGCAGAAACCAGAGAAACCCGAGAGATGGCAGAGGGCTCCTGAGGCAGGCGGGGTTGGTCCCACGCCAGGACAGCAGCAGCAGCCAGAAACCACAGTGGAAGTGCTGAGGTGGCTGTAACCTCCTTCTCACTTTTCCAAGGAGCCAACCTGCTGCTCCGGGGCCCACCGACACCTCAGAGCTCACAGTCTTGTGTTCAAAACCCTCTGTTAACCTCGGGGCTATTTTGGCTCCAAACCAGCAAGTCCCAGGTCGGGCTCTCTAATCCCAGGGCTCTCTTGGGCCCAGCATTTCCAGCTCCTCGTGGCTCTGCTGTGCCTTCAGCTTTCTGCTGAGATGGGAGAGCAAGGAGAGGTCTGAGTGCTCTGAGTGCCAGGCAGGTCTGCGTGGACCCAGTGTGGAGCAGCACAGATGGCTCAGCCACACTGCCCTGCACTCGAGCTGGATCTGGGAAAGGAGCAGGATGCTGTCAGCTCCCTCTGAGAGCAGCAGAATGGTTTATCTTCACAAGGTTTGTCAACTGATTCATTCCACTTAAGTGGTCTGGGCTTCCCCCCTTTATTTTGATAACATTGCTTCTTTTTCTCATTTGGGTGTAAAAAACTTCCTCAAACATCTCAGAGTTTAGGGGTATTACTGGACATGATATTTCCTTCCCCACATTACCAGACCTATTTTCACTGTTTCCTTTTCCACTTGCTCCTCAGGCACTGAGGTTTTTTTTTTTTTTCTCAAAAAGCTGCTGATGTCTCCTCACTCTGCAGAAGCAAARGGAGCTGGAAATGAAAACTGGTGCCAGAACTCTGAGGGGAAAAAGATCCCAAAAGGGAGCTGGCTCCCAGCCCTTGAGAGCTCAGGTTGTTTTGCTGCTTGGTATCACAACCAAAGTCACCTTAGTTCCAGGAGCAGTTATTAAAGGACAACAGGAAATACCCAGCAGAAAAGCTACAGCCCATTTGGGTACAGCTCCTGCCTGGTTCCCTGGGATGGGAACCCCAAACCCCCTTGGTTCCTTCAGCCACCCCCACCTGTACACCCGGTGAAGTCAGGTCTGAGCACAGGGRCATGGCAGGGAGCAGGATCCCTGCTCAGGGGCCCCCTTTGGCTGTGTTTATCTGGAAGGTTTTTAGGGCATCTCCAAGGTGAGGGCAAAGATCCCTGCCCTCGAATTCCCAGCTCTGCACCAGTTCCTTCACAGCACCTTGTAGGTGGGTCTGTGCTGCYGCAATGGAGATTTAGCCCTAAAAATGTTCATTTAAAACCATATCTCATAACCCCCTGTTTTTCACTGAAACTTTCTGAATCCCGTCCAATGTGTATCTGAGCTGGTCCTGAGCCAGATACCAGGGGACAGAGGTAGAGACCAGTCCCGGGTTCAGTGACCAGCCCAAAGCCCCTGCAGCACCTGGGCTCAGCCACCCAGAAACATTCCCCAGGTAGAACCCAACACATCCCTGCACCACCCTGGGAGGAGAGTGGGGACCAGGGACARGCTGTGCCTGAGGCTGTGGATGTACAGATGGGAAAAGCACAGGAGGGGCCACCCCGGGATGTGGGAGCAGCACCTGGGGACATGGGACCAAGCTGTGGCTCCATGGGGTGCTGGGGTCTCTCTGTCTCTCTCAGCAGGGCAGGTGGGGAGGTTCCTCCTGCTGAAGGTTTATGGCCATTCCTGCTGTGATTATCACCAGGGCACTGGGTGCTGAGATAAGGAGGGAAGGCTGGAATACCCAATAACTGAGTAATTGTCCCTGTTCTCGGAATACAGGGCAACAACTTGAGATGGGCCTTATCTGTCCTTACCTGTGCCACTTTTATGGGTACTCTAAAAGCAATACAATACTGTGAAAAAATATTAGGTTGCATTAGTTCTTTAATATTTACTAAACACTTATGGGAAGAAGCAATGTAGTTTCTCTTCAGATGGATTCTTTACATTTAATGTCCATAATCTTTATTCCTTTCAGTCTTTACATTTCTCACACCGACTGGCAGTAAATTGGGCTGAAGTTATTTCTGAACCCAAGCTGCTGCTGGTTCCTGGTGCTCTCTGATGGATCATGCACTGCCCCACCAAGAGGTTATTTCACTATGACCTGTGCCCATGACACAGCAGGGTCACCTGGGAATGACAAGGATCCCAGCCAGGTCATGGCCATTAACCCCCCCATTTAACCCCTCACTCCCACAGAGAGATCACAAACAGGCTGACTCACCAGTAACAGTTTCCAGTTGACTTTGGCTTGTGTTTTCAGAACAAGAATTAAAAAAACACTTCCATGAAAGAGGCAGAGAGCCAGGGATACGCTGTGGTCAGTGGGACAAAATACAGGATCACACACAAGTTTTACAGATGACATGGAAAATGCTGTCACTACTCAGTGTCCCTTGGCAGGACACAGGTATCCTCAGGAAGGGCTGTCCCCAGCTCCAGTGACTGGCACAGCAAAACCCAGAGGTCAGAGTGGCTCAGCCTGACCTGAGCTGAGCTTGAGCTGAGCCCACCTGGCAGTGGGGCCTGGCCCTGAGCAGGAGGGCACAGCCCAGCACATCCCTGGGGGAGGGTTCTGACAGCAGTGCCAGCTGGAAGGGCCCTGGAAGGATTTCCTCACTCATAGTGACAAATCTTATCCTGGACTAACACATTGGTGACAGCCAAGAGTGACTCGAACTGGCCTGTGAGGGGCTGAATGTTTCACTGAGACCAAGAGCAGAGCGAGCCTGTCATCCCACCTCCAGCAGGATTAGGGATGGGGCTGGGATTAAGGACACACTCAATTCCCAGATCTGCCAGACCGCCTGTTTAAACCCAGCATTTTCCATTCTGTCAGCCAGCCCCAGCTTTGCTTTCCAGGCCAGCAGAGCCTGGAACAGGAACTCSCAGGCCCAGGTCACTGAGGCAGGAGCAGCAGGAGCTGTTTGTGGGGTGGGTCTGTGCCAGGGTCTGGAGCAGTGCTCACATCCCAACCCACACCTCCCTGCACACGGGGCATCCGCCCCAGAGCTCAGCACAGAATCTGGGGGCGAGGACAGGGAACACATGGACAGGCCACTGGAAGCAGGAGCCCTGTGCTGAGCTCTGAGCAGCAAGTCCTGGCTGAGAAATGAAGAACAAATTCCTTCCTAGAGTTTCCTGCACAGAGGCAGAGCCCCTCCGTGTGCTCAGGTGGCTCCAAAGGTGGGAGTGAGTGGGATCAGAGCAGAGTCCTCACACAGGCCGGATGAGCTGGCTGGGTGCCCTTTTGCAGTCAGATGTTTTGCTGGAGCTACAAGGATTTTTCTGGTTTTGTTTTTTTTTTAGCACAGGAAGGGATTATCTGGGAATTCATGTTTYCCATCCCAGGCCTGGAGCTGCAAAGGGAAGCTGGTGGCTGCAGCATGAGCAGAGGTGCAAAAAGCTTTATCTTTTTTCTACCTACTTCTACACCCCCCGGGTAACTTAGATTTTCTTCTTCCTTTTCCTTTCCAGAGAAACAAGAGGGAAAAAAAGCCTCTCTGAAAAGCCTAGTGCAGGACAAGGGCCACACCCACAAAGCCAAAGATCCCCCAGCCTTCCMAGCTGAGTGAACCTCCCCTGCAGGCACCAGAGAACATCCTCGGGGCCACTCCYGCCCTGAGCCGGGCACAGGAGCAGAGCTGGGACAGCTGAGGCCCTTGTGCCACCCTGCTCTCCTGGAGGTGACACTGCCAGCCCGGGCCACGGCACATTTATCAGGCATGGGGTGGGGATCACATCCCACACGCCTCCAGCGAGGGCAGCACAAAGCCCCACCCGTGGGTGCTGRACTGGGCTGGCACCCAATTCAGCCRCCTGGTTTGGATCTGCTTCTCTTCGAGTGAGCCAGGATTCCCCCACTCCCCTGCCCCTGCTAAGGGCAATTCCAGAGCGCAGAGGAGCAGGAGCTCCCTGGAGGGACAGGGCAGGGGGGATGGAGCTGCTCGCTGGTTCCCCTCACCCAGCCCAGCCCCACGGAACTGCCGCGGGCACGGGAGAGAACTGCTTCCAGACACACCCCAGAGCAGGTGAGAGCTGGAGGAGCAGTGGAATGACAGATACCCTGTGTGCCCACAGGCACTGCTGCCCTGGGCAGGGCACTGAGGGCAGCCCAGAACCTCGGGGGGATGCAGGGGCACGGGGAGCTGAGCCCTGGAGCTGCCCTGGCATTCCCAGAGGATTGTAGGGGCACGGGGAGCTGAGCCCTGGAGCTGCCCTGGCATTCCCAGAGGATGGTAGGGGCACGGGGAGCTGAGCCCTGGAGCTGCCCTGGCATTTCCAGGGGATTGTAGGGGCACGGGGAGCTGAGCCCTGGAGCTGCCCTGGCATTCCCAGAGGATGCTGCAGGGGCACACAGAGGGCAAGGAACGCTCCAAGATGTCCTGGTTTGGGCTGTGCCAGGCACTGGCAGTGAGGGCACACCCAGAGTTCATCCTTTACAGGCCAGTCCACCTGAGGAAGTTCCAGGCTCTATTTTTACCTCTAAAATTTAAATAATGACAATTTTTATTTGCCTCTGCTGACCCCTTCCTTTCCCAGCAGCCACTTGAAAAACCCAGCCAGTGAAAAAGGGGAATAGAAATGTTTTCCTCTGCCACCAGTGGYTAACTCCAAGGACACTGCTGCACACAGGACATCAAACATCACAACTCTATTCCACTCACAACTCTGAGAGAATTTCATCTCTTTAGGCAAATGAATGCTACAAAGGAAAAATTATGTTCATGTCATAAACATCACAAGCTATGAGGAATATAGATCTTTGGAGGGAAATGCATTMATCAGGTGTCATTATCCCATAAACTGCACCAGGAGAACAGTCCACAGTGTCCATTCCAACACAATCTTCCCACAGAAATTACTGTACAATCTATCTTCTACTTTGCACCCCAAGTTCTACAAGTGCTCAATGAGGATATACAATAGTTCTACAGAGAAATCACTCAAGTGGATACATGAACGGGCCCTTTGGGGTTAAATAAGATTTTCAATAGTTCCACAATGCTACATTCATGCTACCAAGTTCACTGAATTGGGATTTGAGAAAGAAAATGGAAGAACAGTTTGCCTGTCTCCAGYTAGGAGGTGAAAGGGTCAGAAAGGGAGAGAGTTTGGTGTCAGCATTTTAATCCTCCCACAACCATTTCCTTCTCCAGATAATGTGACTTTGTGCTTTCACTGCATCTCTGGCTCCCACCTCTCAATGCAGAGCTGGTGGAAGTTCCAATGTTAAACAAAAATTGGCATAAATTTGGTTGGGTTTTTTTTTTTTTTTTTTTTTTTTAATATCTGGCATTTTCTTCCAAAAGCTACAGACTGGTGCCTGTTCTCCCCTTCACTCCAAGTCTGGCAAACCTGACTGAGTCCAGGGATGAGACGTGGCCACCAAAGCTCCCAAGGTCAGGGCAGCTCCCAACCAGGGGAGGCAACACCCCACACCTGTCTGTGTGGCTTTCAGTGCCTTTAAACCATCTCTCTCCACCTATTCCTCTCCTTACTGTATGTACATTATTTCTTCAAAAGTTTTGCTATAAAACTGCTCTAAAGGTAAAGGGTTCAGCAGTTCTAGCCAGGGGCCTGCTCCCCAAAATTACAACCACAGGTATGGCACAGGGGAAGGAGGACTCTACACATCAGAACACCTGGTTCTTTTTGTAAGTAGTTAAAAGAAGATTTGTACATATATTTTCTTTCACAATCAACCAATTTTAGATACCAGGAAATCAGGAAAATAAGGTAATCCTTCCCTGTTGCTTCTTTTGCTTGTGAAAGAAATAACTTGTGTCACCTCCCAGAATTGCCAATACCTAGACAGACTCTAAGTACTATTTATCCTCTGAAAGGACAGTAGAATGTGAAAAAACCCCATTCCCAAGACCAAAAAGCACCCCTTGACCTAACCAAACAAAAAGTAAATAGATTCCAAAATATATAATCAAATATCAAGTACAGACCTGGGCTCTCAGGCTGCTCAGACAGAGCTGGGGTTTTTCTCTGTCCTACAAAGGAAAGGGCTGAGCAGCTCAGACCAAGAAACAGGTCCTTCAGCAGGGGAAAAGGGGGGTTGTGCACAAACAACTGGCAATCAAGTGAACAGAGGGAAGAGTCAAACTCATGCTCCAAGTCCATGCTGTGTCCCTCCAGAAGCATTTCCTCAAATGCCTCAGTGCTCCCACATGGGKACAGAGCTCCTCTCCCAACACACAGCACAACACTGGCATGAACAGGTCATTAACCATGGCTATTAATTTCTAMTTCATTTTTATACCAAAGCGAGCCTGACAGAGGCTTCCCAGCCAGGTGCCGTGTCTCTAACCTAAAGTATTTCAGCAAAACTAAAGTCCCACAGTTTTGCAAGCAGCAAAATAGAAAGTCATGAAGTTGTGGCTAATTGGAGGAGAACTATACATTCGTGAGAGCACGTACAAATAGTGCAGCACAGCTACTCTGAAAGGAACGAACCAAACCAACGCAGCAGACATGTAGGGTCTGCTAACCGATGTTAAAACCATGTTTGCTGGTGATTAAATATGTCTACAGAAGATATATTACCATTCTGAATATATTTTCAAGCAGACCAAAAATACCTCATCTATTGGTTATGGTGTGTTATTTGTAGCTAATTAAATATCAGGAGGGATTTTACCCCCCCTCCCTCGCTATAAAAATTGCACTTATTTTCTATTAAACCAAACAAACAAAAAAAAGATTTCAACTCTATATCCCAGTATATATTCACATGGAAATGGGATCATCTTGCTCTAAGCTTGCAGGAGTAGGTGTAGCAGTCCTTGGTCTCAGAGACTCCCAGCACAGAAGGTCCCACCAGGACAACACCCTGCTCCCTCTGTGCTCTGGTGACTTCTTCACGGTAGTGCATGGGTTAATTGGGTTTGTTTTTTGTTTTTGTTTTTTTTTTTTGTAAGAAAACCTGAGCTTCAAAAGTCTTTAAAAGGACCTGGAATCAAATCTGGTCCATTCTGACCCAAAACAGCTCAGTTCTGCCAGGAACTCCATCCTGTCCTGGTTTCACACAGCTCCTCCTGAGGCCCCACGGCTCGGACCGAGGCCAGCGAGGTGTCACTGTCACCCCCTTTCCCTCCAGTCTCTCTTGGCCCAGGAGACTTTTCCTGCCGACACTTCCGAGGGCTCCTCCTTCCCTCCCTTTAGCRCTGCTGCCTCCCGTAGGGCTGTGAAGGGCTCCCTGTGCCAATAAAAAAGTCTCTCTGCAATAAAGCATGACTTCTTGGACACTGGTGATGAGCTTCCTCTCGCAAAGGCTTCTCCAGCTCATAAAATGTCATCATAATCCAATAGTTTGGAGTGCTGGCGGGTCTTCCAGAGGCGGTAAAGGCGGAAGTCAAAGTAAGTCTCAATCATTTGCTTACCTAGAAGTGAAAGGAGGCAGAGGGGTCACAAAGGAGAGCACGAGGGACAGAGGGGACAGATCACAGCAGCACAATCCCCCCAGCCCAGCCGTGGGCAGGGCCAGAGACTCCTTCATGGCACGACACGGGCACGTGGAGGGGCCCGTGAGAACCAAACGTCTGTTCAGATCTCCTCAACCATGAACAGCTCCCGGTAATCCCTTGGCAGGGTTTGTCCCCGGGGCAGGAACTGAGCACAAAGTCTGTCTCCAGACTTTGACCTCTCTGCTCTGAGTGCTGGGCGGGGCTGGGGTCTGCAGGGGATCAGCCAACAGCCCCAACAACCTGCACCAGGCAGAGAAACTACAAACCCAGAGTTAATTTTGTTTCCCACAGTGAATTAAGATTGGAAATCCAAAACAAAAAACACGTATTTTTTAAAATGACCAGGCCATCTCTGCTGCTCCTGTGTGCACCCCCAGCAATGAGCTCACAGAGCCCCCAGAAGTGCCCTTCTGACTGAAGAGGGTCTCACTGGCAGTCACAGAGTGCAGCTGTGCCTGGAAGGTGCATTTGGAAACACAAGGGCACMCAGCCCTACACTCAGACAGGGCTCAAGGAGGGGATTTTCACTTGTGAGGCCTGATTAAGATTAGTTTTAGATGACTTTGCACAGGATTAAGAGGGTACACTCTTAGTGCGTCTCAGACCGATCCAGGGGATAAATTCAGACGTATTCTTCAGCCCAGCCTCCTGWAAGCTCAGCTGCTGTAATGCCTGCACACAGAACCCACTGCCTGGCCTGCTGAGCTGCCCACAGACCTGGGAACTGCCCTGCAAGCTGCTCCTGGACACATCTGAGCACACTCACAGTGGGACCTGTGCAGGCACCGTGTACAGCTGAACTGAACATGTATGGAGAACTGAACAGCCTGGCCTGCTGGGAGGTGTCCCTGCCCATGGCAGGGGCTGGAACTGGATGATCCTTAAGGTCCTTTCCAACCCAAACCAGTCTATGACTGTGGTTGTGTGAACTCTGGGATTGTCTGAACTCTGGGACTGTGTGAACTCTAGGAATGTGTGAACTCTAGGATTGTGTGAACAGCACCCATGTGTTTCACTCCTGCACATTCCTGAGGGTAAGGGAGGTAAGAAAAACCCAGCAGTGCTGAGCCCACAGAGTGCCCACAGCTGACATTGACCAAAGAAAAGGAAAAATCCCACAGACCCTTGAAATACCTTGAGCTACAGGAAAAGAAAGGGAAAAAGGCCAACAGACTGAGCTGTAGAATGGCTCTGATGGGCCATATGCCAGGCACTTGACACAATTCATGTGGTGCCAGTCATGTGAGCTCTGGAGAAGAGACCCCAGTACACCCTGTGGCTACAGGAAAGGTTCTGCTCTGTGTGCATTTCTCCCACAGATTCCTGATGCCCTAACAATGATGGATTCTCCTGCAGTCAGCCTGGAAAGTGCCTCCTTGCATGGCCAGGATGCTGGGAGAGGCCTCTGCAGCCTCAGGCACAACAAACAGGAAATGGGAAATGTGAACATAAGGAGGAACAGGAAAACCAAGGGCAGCAGCTGAACCACAGCGTGGGTACGAGCAAAATGAAGACCATGGCAGGACTTAAGGGAGACAAAATTGCTTTTTCAGGAAGATGCCCCCTGAAGGAGGCAGACTGGTGAGCAAGATGTGTGAATCCCTCCAGGAAATAAATTACCTTGAGCTGATAGTTCAAGTGGAGACTCAAAGGCAACCCTATAAGGATTCATTAAGTTTTTCAGATTCTGAAATAGCTGAAAGGAAAACACATCAGAGTTAGCAGCTGAGAACAATGATGACTCCYGAGCACCCAGAACTGCCCATCTTGGTTCCTTCCATTCCACCCACATCCTTTAAAACACCTCTCTCACTAGTAAATAAATAAATAAAGTCCTTTGAACGACTCTTCTCCTCAAAGGTTTCAGTATTTGTCCTGCATGTCACTTACCCTTCCTCCCCTGGCCCTGGGAAAGGCACAATCCAGAGGTGCCCCCTCTCACAGCCCCCATGGCACAGCACATTCCCCCCCCAGCAGAAGAGGCAGGTTCAGAGCTCCCAGTGTGACTCTGGCTCCCTGGCCCCAGCAGACATTCCAGGGGTGACCCAYGAGCTCCTACCTTCTCCCCATTGGGGTTTCCAAGAACATAGCAGCCCATGATGTGGATGATATTTGGTTCAGGATTGACTTTACTCATCAGCCGGCTCAACCTCTTCCAGAAGCTGGAAAAAACCAGAATGAATCATTAAAAAAAAAAAAAAATCTCTCTCCTCAGAGGCATGATTAATGCCAAGGATGTGAGCACACACCACTWGGACAGGGCCCAAGGTTTGTAGCCTGGGCAGGAAACTGCTCAGGAAGAGCCACTGGATCTCAGAGAAKGAAGAACAGGGGCAGAGCAAGGGCCTGAAGAGCAGGTCCAAGTGGTGGTAGAGAAGGAGCAGCCCATGGAGCCAAGGAGCTCCAAGGTAAAGAGAAAGGAGCCAAGTCCCCCAGGAGTGTTTCTGGAGTGACAATTCCACCAAGCATCCCCTCCAGCTTCCTCTCTCCCACTTCTCTCAACAAGTGCCCTTTCTGAACACGAGGGTTATCAGGGCACTGGTTCATTTCCAGGGCATGAAATCAGCGGGAACAACTGCAGGGATTGTTCTCCAGAGTGAGACACAGCACAGCTCCATGWCAGCCTGTGCTTGGTGCTGCTCTCAGTCACACCCACTCCACGTGCAGTGACTGTGAGCAGGCACTGGGTGCCTCAGGGATGTGAAACACGACCCCCTTCCCTGGGCAGAGGTTTGGAGCAGGCTTTGGGGGGCTCTAAAGCCCAGCAACTCCTCTGTGGGTTTTCCAACCAGACTGGAGCCTTAGCTTCCCCCAGCACTGCCTCCCAGGGGGACACAGGCTGGATGGAGACATTCACTTCCAAGCTCCCAAGTTATCAGCTGTGTGCTCACAGCTTTCTGCAGATCCATGATTTACCAGCCTGGGAGCAGTTATGCTGGGTTGTGCTCAGAATCGTGGATGTGCACACGTGCTGGAGAATTCCACAGCCACTGTTTGTGCCAGAGCATGAGACTGMCGAACAGATGTTGATTTTAATACTCAGTTCTCATGCCAACACAAAGTTGTGTAGGAACAGGTTGGTATACATCCTCTCCCCCACAGCCAGGCACTGTTAGCTGAGAGAGTCTGAGCCAGCACAAGCGAGTAGGCAGCAAAACAGGCAAAGCTTTACTCTCTGCAAGGAGAAGCAAAATTGCTCAGCACGCCCAGCTGACAGGCTGGCATGTTAGTGAAAAGCCTTCTCAGGAACAGGCTGGACTTTGAGCAGGCTTTGCAGAGACAAATTCCATTTCCCCCTGGCCAGAGGCAGCTGTGGGGGAACACTCTGGATTTCTGCCACAGTCACCAGCTTAGCAATGGTATCACAGCACCAGAGGCTCAAGGTGCGTGTTCTGGTTTCTGCTCAGCAAAGCTGTTGTAAGTAGAGGAAATAGCGGGTTTTTTTCCTCTTCTTTTGACAGTCTCTATCCAGAGAGACACTAAACAGATGAAAGCATCAATCTCCTGGTGATCAGGGCTGTAGCACTGCAGGGATGAGTTCAGCTCTGTCACCTTTCAGGGGTGACAGCAAACCCTGAATGAGCTGTGCAGTGCTCTCTGGTCCCCCCTTAGCTTCCTCAGCCCCTGACCAAGCCATCCCAGCTCCCTCCAMTTCTCCTGCCCCACCATGTGCTGCAAACATTGAGCAAACCCAGCAGAACAATGCCATGTGAGCCCAGAGCACAGCACAGCCACTCACAGGATCAGATCTTCCTCCTTCTCCACTTTKGCGAAAGTGGCGACTTTGTTCTTTAACAAGTACAAGTGCCCAGGGCCTCCCTGCAAGAGAAAGACAGACTGTTGGAGACCCCTTTGCACAGACCCCGAGGAAACAAATCCTGGATGCGTTTCCAGTCCTGCCCAGCCATTCCCAGAAGTGCCACAAGGGAGCAGGGCAGCCCTGCATTGGGGATAAGCCCAGAGAACATCCACACACGGGCAGCATGGTGGGGCTGGATGCTCTGGTTTKTACTGCTCTGTGCCCATCTAGAAAGGCACAATAACAGATAAAAAAATGCCACTGTGGGCGGCTGCAGAGTAATAGGGAAAACAAGAAAGTCCCTGTCACCTGGGGATGCTGGAGGCTGAGCACAGCAGGGACAGCAGGGAAGGGATGGCACAGCTGAGGAGCTGGACTGGGGCAGCAGGAGGCATCAGCAGCCTGCCACAACACCAGAACATCGAAAAGCAAAGCTGCTCCTCTGCAGCACTGGGCACACAGAGGGACTTCAGTCAGGGCACCTCCCTCACTGCTCCTGGCACAGCTGCTGGGAACTCCAGAGCTGACCCCTACGAGGAACAGCAACCTTGGGAAGGAAAACCCCAGATCCAGCAGGGCCTGGACTTGTCCCAGCCACAGCTCCAGCCTGACCCTTCTCCTGCATCCTCTGGCTYCCAGCTCCCAGCTGAGCCATCTGCCAGTCTGACCACCACTCACCACTGCCACTGTCCCACTGAGGCTGAATGGAAACTATGACACTGCAACACTGTTTGTTCCTGTCTCTGGAATCCTTTCTAGGCYTGTGCTGATGCTGGTTTGCCTGGGGTTCCTTGAGAGCAGCTGAGAATCAGCCCAGCTCTCAACTTGGCCTCACTAAATCAGATTTGATTTCCTGCTGTCACAGCAACTCAAGACTGCTCCTTGTCTGGGAATTGGGAAGTGAAAGCTGTGACTYGGCAGCGACTTTAATGGAAACTGACTTTGGAATATTGGCTCCTCTGTGTCACCTTCCCCATAGCAAAATACAAATTTGTAACATCACCCAAGTGTTTAACAACTTCATGTACCTGGCAAAATATCAGCATCTTCCAGATTTTGCAGCCTTTCCGATAAATGTTAAGTTTCTTCTCTATTTCCTCTGCAAAAAACAAAACAAAACAAAAAACAAAAAAGAAACATGTTGGAAAAGGTGAACCATAGACAAAGTTGAAAATAAACTCTATTTTTTTACACTTTAGCCCTGAAGGCAGGAGGCTGAGCTGGCAGAGGTGCTCAGTACATGCCATGGATGCTGCAGGGAGCAGGAAATGCCAGCAGGTCCCAGGGCATAGAAAGGATGGAACAGCACCAGAAACTGCTCTGCAGTGACCACAGCCCTGTAGGAGCCCCAGCTCTCCTGGCCCCCTGTTACTGTTCCCATTCCCCACCACAGGTACAATGAACAGGTATCTGCAGCACCGTGCCTCAGTTTCCCTGCCACAAACGAGGTGTTTGGCACAGAAAATGGGCCCCAGAGGTGAATGTTTATTACAGCAGCACACCCAAGAGCAGCTGATTGACTGTCAGGAGTCACTAGAGGGACAAAAACACCTCTGTGAGTGGCAGCTGAGGCAGGACAGCTGAATGACTTCAATACTGATGGTTACATTTGCAATGGGCAGGAGATAAGAAAAGCAGGTAACACTCACGTACCCAGAATGTCATCGAAGGTGGCATGTTCATGGTCCTGGAAACCAAGACAGAGACATAGAAAAGTTCATTGTCACTACAGCAACTCCCTTGACAGTTTTATGGTCTCTAATACCCACACAATCCCATGGCCAGGTGAAGGGGAGCAGTTACACCAACTGATGGCTGCTGGTCACAGCAGCAGTAACCCCACCCCAAATCACATTTCAGCACAGAAGCTGAACACTGAACAGCTCATGAAGACCAATTCCACCCAAAGGCTTGAAGCCTGCAGACACGTCCAAAGCACAGACATCCATCAATAGAGTCTGCATCAGCAATGCCTCCTTCCCTCCTGCCCATGATTTGTGGCCACCCTCTGGCTTTAGCCCTGTCCAAACTGGCTGACAACAGCTGCACTCCCAGCAGAGCTGCCTCTGGCACAGCAGAGTCACAGGACAAGAGCACAACTCTCCAAGGACAGGAGACAGCAAGGTTATAACCCCAGCAGCACTGCCTGCTGCACACTGACACCAGCCTTGTGGGCTCTCAGTCCCACCTCCCCTTGMAAATTCTGTGATTAGGAAAAGGAGACCCATCACTCCTTGGTGCTGCTTCACATACCTGCTCAGGCCAGACTCCCAGTAAAAAATCACAGTTCAATTAATGACTGACAGGGRTGCCCCACTGCACATGGGGTGATGGTTTTGTGGTTCACTGCCAAGCTCTGARCTCCTGCCTATGCCAAGGCTGAGCATGAGGAGGAGCCCTAAGCCTGGCAATGAACATCTCAGCCTGTGATGCAGCCTGCCCTCCTTCCCTCGATCATCCTCCCACGCAGCTTGGCTGGGCCTGCAGAGCCCATGTGTGCTATTCCCACCCCACCTGACTGTCCCACCTGGACCTGAGCCTCTGCAAAGCTACCCCAGACCCCAAAGCTGGGTTCAACACACCCCCCAGCCCCTTCTGGCAGCTTTTCCAAATCACATCAGTGAGGAACTGAGGGATAAGAGGAATGAGGGAAATAACAGGTATGGGTGCAATAAAAAAGTCTCTCTATGACCCCTGTTCTCAGGCACAGCAGAAATGAGTTACTTACATAGAGGATGGGGATGATGGAGGGGTCGTCCCTGCGGATAATGGTTGGGACATACTCTGCTTTGGGCACCTTGGAAGAAATGAGCTGGAAAGGGAAAAAAGGGTGCAACAGCATGAGGAGAAGGTAGCAGAGTCTGCACAGAAGCACAGAGGCCATGAAAAGGTTCAGCTGTTCTCAGTGTTACTCAAGGCAGCAGCTAACCCAGCCCATCCACATCCCAAGGGAAGGTTCCAGCTCAGAGCACCCCCAGGCCTGCCAAGTACCCCTGAGTGTCACCATCTCTGCCAAATACCCCTGAGTGTCACCATCTCTGCCAAGTACCCCTGAATGTCACCATCTCTGCCAAGTACCCCTGAGTGTCACCACCTCCTTGACCCCCAGCACATGAGCACACAGCTCTGCCCCAGAGGCTGCACTGAGCCCAGGAGAACAGCCTGGAAAGGGGAGATTGAGGCACACAGAGGATGGAGCAGCCTGTACAGCACCACGGGTGGCTGTACCCCAGCGAGGATCACTCCTGCACAGCCTCCTCCTGGCTGCAGGCACTGCTCAGKGGCACTGAACACACAGTGGCACACGGTGAGACAGGCACACCTGCACAGGGAGCAGCCAAGGCAGGCACAGGCTGCAGCTGTCAGGCACTGCCTGGCAACTCTGGCTGAGCCCTGGGCTGGCTCCAGCAGCACCAGAGCCTGAATTCTGTTGTGATTCCAAGCCCCTCCATCGCTTTGCTGTGGGAGCAGATCTGGCAGTGGTGCTCAGATCTCTGTTTTCAGGGTCAACAAGCCTCAGGCTGACTTGATTCTGTGTTGGTGTGAGTCCTGCTCTGATTTGGACTACTGGTCCCTCCTTTTAGTTTTCTTTCAACACATCATCCCCAGCAATAACAAATCTGAACCCATGTCATGTCTTGGTTCATCTCAGAGTGACCCTCACACACACCTGAGGCAGTGCCTACACAACAGTCTTCCCACAAACATGCTGAACTCAGTAGCTCTGAAAAAACAGAGCCTGAGTTGGAAAGYCTCACCATTATTTTTGGTGGAATAAAGTCTTCTCCGTCACACGCCATGGCTTCAAGTTCCTTTTCTGCTTCCCAGTTCAAGTCAAAGTCACCATCCAGAGTCCCGCAGGAATCCTGAAGGTCATGGCCTGCCAGGACACAGGGAGCGTTACAAGGGCAGAACAGCCTTCCCACCTCCATCCTGCCTGGCAGATGCCTCACAAGAGGTGCCACGAGACTCATGCCCTCTTGTCACCCACAGAGTGACAGACACCACTTGGGGCTGGTGTCTTCAAACAGACGAACACGTAACGAATGGAGAGTGCACAGAGAGATCACACCACGTGTCACAGAACTTCATCACTCTCGCACTCGYCAAGCTTGGTTTTCAAACGCTGTGTCACAACAGCCACCCTGTCACTCCAGAAATGGGGACAGAGACGGAACACAGACAGACTCTCTACCCTTCAGCACTGCCAGGCTGATAAGCAGAAGTCCAAAGACTTCAAGGCTGTTGTCCTTGTAGTAATTACTGCTCTGACTATATGTTTTGAGGGATTATAAAGAAAATCTGCCTTGTTGGTCAGACTGATCCTGGCAGAGAAGTCTTAGAGCGTGCATGAAGACAGCTGAAACAAACACAGTCATATTGCAACAGTAGACTTGAACTTGCTCTCCAAATTGACCTTACCTGGTGRCCTTCAATGCCTCCTGGGGAAAAAAACATCTGGAAGGAATATAATTGACCATAAAAGGTTAAAAATAGAGATGATTGCTGGACTGAGGAAAGAGAACCGAGGTGCCASTGTTCGTGCCTTTGGGGATGTCCGAGTGTCGCTGGGCAGTGCCTGGAGCCTGTCTGAACCACGGCTTTCCCATGGCTTTTCCATCCGCCTCCGGGCAGCTGAGGGAGCAGGGAGGAGTCAGACTGCCAAGCAACAGGGTCATGTTTTGAACCTGGCCTTTCAGACACCTCCCCCTGCAACCTGGGTCTTCTACAGCTGGCAGGGCCAGATCTCGTGCTTACCTGGTAGATCAGGTCATTTCATTAGTGAAATTCACCTCACCATGGGCAAACTCATATCCACCAAGCTCCTGCCTACAGGTTTGCAATAAAATCTGTGTAAAACAGYCATTCCTTTTATAAGAATACAGTGGGAAGATGCTGGCATTTCTTCCTGTAAATTAACACACAGCATCTCAGTCCCCTGAAGAACATGGCAGCRTTACTGGGGATTCCCAGAGGGATTCCTGGCAGCCCAAATGAAGATCAGATTGCCCCAAGCCATCACCTGTGCAGCCAGCACGGCCAGGAAATCAAAACTCCATCTCAACAGCAGTGCTCTTGAGCTACTCCAGGCTAGGAAAGAGCTCGAAAGGGGGCTCCTGCATGGGAAGCCACGTTAGCCCCACTATGGTGAAGGTAAGCCTTGGACTGGTGAGCTTCCAGAGAGGTTGTTCTGGTGCCAAGAGGATACAGGGATGACAGGAACAGAGGGCTGTAAGAGAACTGTACCACTGGGTACCCTTTGGGAACTGCTCAATAACCTGAGGTTGGATGAGTTGTGCTCTACAGATAAATACAGGAACACACAGATGAACAGGTACATACACCTGGAGCGTTACCTGCTCCGATCTCGGGAAACTAAAAAAGGATCACAGACAGGACAGAAGGGCACAGAGGAGTTACTCCAGTGGGACTCCAGTCAACAGCTGCTGGAGGGTTTGCCCACAGGAGGAAGCTCAAAGGACTCAGAACTCACTTTCTCGAGAGTCATGGAAGGAATCAGCTTTGATGGGAGTCGGGTCACTCCAGGACCTGCTGAAGCTCCTCTCACGCCGTTCGGCAAATGCTAGGATAAAACCAGAGCACGACATTAACAGATCCCAAATCACCTCTGCTGCTGCCAGCAAACAAAACATCCAGCAGATTGCCACCAAAGCCACACATCACAGCCTCCTCTGGGCTGCTCCTTCCATGTGTCAAATGTGAGTCCTTTCCACACGGCAAACACGGGGCTCTCTTCCACACAGCAGAGACAAAGCACCCACTTGTGCACAGGACGGGACGTGAACACAGAGAAAGGACAACACTCCATGGTCTCTCCTTAAACACACACGGYTCCAACCTCAATTTCACCAAGGCCAATCCAGTGTCCCAGTGGAAGTGCTCAGACTGCAAGGCCTCACAGAAACATGCACTGCACAGCTAACGACACCTGCATGACCAGAAGAAGGCTGTACCTCTCCAGTCAGCTCTCCCTTCATGTTCTACTGGCATCCCAATTGGAGCTGGACCCAACAGCAGGGTGGGGATGTCTCTGGAAAGCTCATGCTTTCTACATTTCGTTGCAAAAGAAGAAATCCTTCAGCCTTAGCTTCCCTGCACTGTTGTAAGCACTACTCATGGCTTTTTCTTTCCTCCCAAGGAGCGCTGCATTGTTTGCACCAGCATTTCCCAAGCATGATCCAGGGAGGTTGGCTTAGACGGCTGCACCACAGGCAAATTCCTGGGAACTGGCAACCACCATGTCTGACTTGGCAAGCCCATGTGAGAACCATTATGCCGGGATTAACAGCCACTTATGGGCACTAATAYCTATTCCTGGTGGCAGACAGAGTCTGCAGCACGGAATTGAGTAACAGCAGCASAGGAATTCACTGAGGATCTGCACCAAAACAGCAGCCTGTCCCCTGCTGAAGTGTGTCCAGGGTGAGTGTCCAGGGAATCAAAACACATCTTCAATTCTCCAGRTCCTCAGCTTTCAGTTAAACCCAGGCATTTTGCTCCTGTGCACACGAAGAAAGCTTTGAAAACCTGACCCAAGAGTTCCAGAGGCAGAGACACGCCCGAGCTTCCCCACAGCTCTGAGGGAGGTGAGCCATGTCCACGTCAGGCAGCACTAACTCAGATGCCAATGAAGACTCTGGAAAAGGCAAAGCTCTTTGCTGATCACTTCCCACAGCATYTGAGAAAGGAAAGAATGCAAACTGAACTCAGCAGTGCTTTGCTGTGGGCAGTCTGTACATGATGCCTGGCCAGGGGGTGGGAAGAACAAGCTATTTTCTCTTCTGGRGCAATCCTCAGCTCTTGAGAGCAGTGTATACCACTTCTCCAGCATGAAGGGAGCTGCCCATCCAAGTTTTGGAGGATTGTGGCCTTCCTCACAGAAAGGGAATTTTTGTTTCCTAGGCCTAAGAGGTGATTTCTTCCCCAGTGCAGCATAACACTTCCTCATTTCACCCTTGSTCCAGTCTCTTCCCTGATCCTCTTCTTTCTTCCTTCCACCATCCTCTCAGTTCCCAGCAGGCAGCTTTCCCCCAAGTCCTGCTGTGGAGATGGCAGTGGCACAGGGGAGGACAGGACAGCCAGCAGTCTGTATGGCACATGGAGCACTGACAGTCCCAGGGAGCCACASTTGGTCACAGCTGCACGGAGAGGCCAGGCAGCTCTGCTGAACCTCCAGCTCGGCTTCTCCTCACTGGCCTCCACACCAGGGSTCACCAAAATCCACACACAGGACAAGGATGCTGCAGCTCTCCTTCCATGCTTGGCACCATGGATGTCCCACAGCCATGGCAGAGGGTCCTTGGAAACAGCCTCCAGGCTGCTGCAGGCATCCATGTGTCCTGCACGCTTGCAGTGACCTGGCTTTCTTGTTTGTAGGGTAAAAATGGCACCAGCAGGTCAAATCCTGTCTCTGACCCAAAGCCAGGTCCTTTCAACCCACACCTGCATGTGAGAGAATTCTCAYAAACCCCACAAACCCCAGCTGCTCACAGCCACACTTAAAGGTGCTCACTTACTTTGTGCTTTAACCCTTCGGCTCCCCACCATGCGGAGGTGCTTCCGAAAATTCCTGAAAGAAAGGCAAACACAACATTTGAGAAAGGTGACACGAAGCAACACCTGGGGCCAGCAGGACTGGARAAACARGAAGGAAAAAAATACAATGGAGATGACAGCRTATTTCCTTCTGGGCATTCCAAAGCTGGAGAGAAGGTCCCCAGCCTGCAGGGATGCAGTGCTGGGGATGGTGATGTTTGTTGAGTGGGGCTGTTCTGAGCTGCCTGACCTCGTGGTATGAGGCAAGTGGGGTCCCACAGGGCACCTGTTCATGGCCCACTTTCCCTTTTCTGTGATTAATCAGTTTACCTATACTGTATGTGCTGAGGACACCCACTGCCCATGCTGGCAGTGTTTCCTCTTTTCCTGTAAAGAGCAATAACTGCTCCCCTCTGTCCCCTCCRGGGGTGCCCAGGCTCTGCACACACCATCCTTGTGGTTGTGCTTATTCCTAAACATAGCTGCTCCTAAAACCCCTCCTAAATCCCCTCCCGTGCTCTTGGTAGCCATGCAGCCCAGGCTGCTCTCCAGGCCAAGAGCTGGGGGAAACCAAAGCAGGTTCTCCCTCCTAGGAGAGCAGAGTTCAGTGATGCTGCCTGTCCCCATGGGTCTGCTCTCACTCTGTGCTGCCCTGGCCTCACAGGCAGGTCCAGAGGGGCTGCAGAGAGTACACAGCTCCAGGGGAAAGCCACACAGCTTCAGGGGAAAGCCCTGCAGAGCAGCTACACCCCACAGTCAGATCTGTGTAAAACAGAATGTCTTGGCTACCCCTGAGAGACTACAGCAAGGAGACTCTTTTCCAGCCTCTCTGACTGCCAGGGACCAGTTTCTCTTAGTTGTTCATCACTCATGAGGCAGGAACAGGACASGAACAAACAGAACACCAGAAGAGACAGGGAGAAGCAGCATCAAGAGAAGTGTCACCTCTCCTTGAACCCTATTTAGTCAGGGTAGCTTCACCCTGCAGTGCAGCCCCAGCATGACAGAGAGCCCATGCACTGGGCACCCTACATGGAGTGGGGCAGCCTCCTTGGATTCCTCATTCCCCCAACACACCRGGCAAACACCAGGCAACAGAGACCACAGCTGGTGAAAGGGGTGAGTGAGAAGTCGTCTGGCTCACACACAGGTTAGTGGGATCACTAAGGACATGGTACAACCATGCAGATGCTTCAGCAAACTGACTGAACCAGGAGACACCTCCAGCACTGCCACAAAACTGTTCAGAGAAACTCGGATCCATCTGCYCCTGTCCAGGAGATCCACACAAACACAGTCCTCATGGGGCAGCTCTTAAACCATGTCACCTCCTGCACTTCCCCGCTTTGGCCTGGGATCCCTTCTTGTCATCAGGATCCAAATTCAGCAAGAAGAAAAACCAGCAGCTGTGAGCAGCATTATTCCATGCCAAACTTCCATCTGCTTTTGAGCTATTAATGTTTTCCAAAGATAAATTTTCTCTCTCCTTGGGTACATGAGGATTCACTGCTGTGGATCAGACAAGTGCCCCTTTAGACACATCCACTGAATTGGCTCTGATACAAAACCTTCTGGGGGGCACCACTGACAACGGGATCTGACTTACAGTGCTTCAGATTAAAATCCAAATAAAGACAACATTTTAGGGGAGCCAGGGCTRTTCTTGACAAGAAAAAGGCCTTAGACATATGTTATATGGAAATCTTTATGGTCTGYTGTGACCCTGAGATCATAGCAGACACTGAGCACCAGTGTAATTGCCAAGGCCAATTGACACATCCTTTGGGCTCTGGGCATTTTGAAGTAAAATCCGCCTTTCAGTGACACGCTCAGCTGTCCTCTCCACAGAGGAGTTTCTTCAGACCCTGGGGGCAGAGGGGTAAAGCAGTCTTTGCCACTGAAGAATACTGCTCTCAGCTGCCTGGACAGCTTGCGCTCTCCCACGAGAGACCTAAACACTGCTGAGAGCAGCTCCAGGGAGAATCCAGCTGTTCAAGGTGAACCACTGCACTAAATGCTCAGAAAATGGAACAAAGGCCATGTGCTCCATTTTTTTCTTCTAGAAAAAAACAGCACTTTGGAAAGAAGATGCAAGCTTGGGACYGACTGCCTCTTAATGTGGCTATGCTGTGAACATCTTGATCCTTCTMAGGGCTTTTTGCAGCTGCCTGGCTGCTCAAGCCCCTCTGCATATCAGAGTGACAGGACTGGCCCTGGGGAAGCTGCAACCAGCTCTGTGAGACTTTCCCCCAAACCTGCCCCACCTTCCTGTCTGGCTCCTGCCGCTGTACCAAAACCCYGTGGGGTCTGATCACTCCCAAGATCTCTTCAGCCATCACAACACAACCAGAATGCCTCAAGTTTCAGCCATGAAATCTCCTTATCACTCCCTTTTCTGAACAGCTCTCCCCCTGACAGGCTCCAGCATCTCCAGGATATCAATCCCAGGTATGTCCCCATGGTATCCATCCCAGCCAGAGGGGTCCCAGACACTGCAGCCTCACCTCACACAGTCACCCCACTCTGCAGAGAAGCGTTTTCACTGCCCAAACTCCTGGCAGCACCTTTCTCATCCCTCTCCCTGGCTGCTCCTGCACTGAGCAAAGCTCTGGGCAACCCTCAATGCACAGGCAGCATCCCTGTGGCCACACCACACGATCCAGCCTCCCTGGGCACAAGGACTCAGCACTGAAGGGGCTGTGTGAGAACAACTGAACCCCAAAACACCCATGAAGGGCTGCACAATGAACACCCAAACCACAGCAGGGCTCTCCTCACTCCCTGCAGGAGAGAGCTGAGCTCTGCCAGCAATCCCCACAGCCAGAATCCCAGCACTGCTGTCCCTCCTCTCTGGGACAGCAYAGACACAGAGCTCCTGCTGGACAGCCCTGCCCAGTCCTTCAGTGAGCTCAGGAGGAGAAGGGACATGCTGAACACACAGCTCAGGTGACACCATCCTCTCTCCTGCCTACACAGCACCACCAAAGTACACAACTCCTGCTCCCATACCCACAATCCATATGAACAAACCATTTTCTAACCAAGACTTGCCTCTGCCTAACAAATTCTGTGAAATCTTTCTTTTTAAAGATACACTGTCTATGTGTTTAGAGTGTCTTCAGTTTGAATTTTCATTTCTATTTGCTATTGATGAAAAAAAACTCACTCTGAAGTTGCTAAAAAATATATTTCCTGACAATTTCTCAGTTAAGAAAACCTGATGTTTTTCTCCCAGTTGGTTTTGAATAGTGCTGAAGTGATCATGGCAGTTTTTAACCAATGACACAGATGCTGTGTTATCCTTTTCAGCAGGCTGCCAAAACACATGAGCCTTGGCACATTTAAGAAACCAAACCAGTTCTGATTCCTACTGTGAGTAAGCTGATGTGCCATAGGAAACCTGCAGAAGGAAACCAGGTCCTTCTGTAATACCTAGACAAGAAATCAGTACCCACAGCAGTAAGGAATGGGGAAAAAAAGAAAAATGGAAAAAAAG
>NW_026623587.1:167188-182562 GCF_030028575.1 Malurus melanocephalus | reverse complement strand
GGAAAAAAGGAAAAAAGGAAAAAAGGAAAGTTTTATTTCCCTGCTACTATAAAAAAATAATTTAAAATAGACTTCTGGTTACTAGAGATGTTCATTTTGCCTAGATCTCAGATTTTTGAGGTGCATTTGTAGGTGCAGCAACAGCAAATACAAATATTCAGCTACCTTCAAACARTTGCTGCCTGTGGCAGGGGAGTTGGAACTAGAGGATACTTAAGGTCCTTTCCAACTCATGTCTTTCTGTGATGATACGAAACTCCAAGTTGGAATGAAGAAATTGCATCTTTAATTTTTTAAATAYATATTACATATTTTTCTGCCTGAGGCATAGATCATGCATATTATATCTGGGATGTTAAAAGCATCTCRACAGTGTTCTTTAAGAAGATGGAGATCAGCTACCCTGAGCATCATTCAGCTCCAGCAGAGCCCGTGTCCCTAGGACAGCACAGAGACAGGGACAGCCACGGTCACCACCACCAGGGTTCACTGCTGACCCCAAAGGTCCATGCAACAGCAGGTSACAGCTCCGGGAGGGAAGGGGCCCTACCTCTGGATAAGAGCTGCAGAATCATTCTCTCGTTTCCGTCTCTTCCTCTCTGCGTAGCCCCTGAATGCCCTGGGAAACCATTTCAAGCCATTAAGCAAGTCCAGAGCTGGGAAGGGCAGAGGACACGGGACACACAGAGGAAAGCTCCGGGCACACAACGGAGGCTGTGCCACCCAGGGGCATGGGCAGCACCGCGGGCAGGGCAGGGCACTCACCAACCACWGCTCCTCACTCCCTAGGGCTGGACATCCTAAAACATCACAACACGGCCCAGAGGAGCAACCACCATCCCTGCTCTGGAGAATGGACCTGGGAGCTGCAGGAACACCCTCTCTGCATACCAAGGTTGAGAGGGACAAAGYMTGCCAGCAACTGGGGCTGCCCTTGRAGGATGAGGATGGTTTGGTGGGATCCGTGTAGGTCTACCAGGTATAGCAACCTAACCTGCCAGCTGACAGACAGCCCCTAGCATGAGTGAATATGATGGACAGGAGAGGAGAGGAGAGGAGAAGAGAGGAGAGTTGATGCAGGACACCAACACACAAGGAAATAAAAAAATTAAGATCATACTTACGAGATGCTAGAGAGTCCAGGAGATGCAGGGAAAAGAGAGAAGAGGAATTCATTAGTACTCAGCCCCAGACAGCATTCTGACAGAATTCTCACTCCAGAAGGAATATTTCTTGTCAGGTGGAAGGAAATTGCTTTTTAAATTAAACATTTCTCAGTGGTGAGACTCCTTGACTGAGCTCAATCCTCCCTGGGGCAGGGCTGACAAGTGGCTTGGATGCAAATGAAGCTCCGTGTAGAGCCAGACAATGTGGAGATGCACAAGAGCTGAGYGTGGCTCCTCATGCTGCACCACCATGAGCTCCTGGGGCAGGGAGAGTTCTCCACCATGACAAACACTGGTGAAGTTGGGTCATGCTGAGTCACGAAGGGAGCAAGTACAGTGGGATGAAAACASTGGAGCAGAGGCCAGAGGCACCTGGGGGCCACCCCAGCATTTTGGGGAGGTACCCTGAACTTCTGGAGGTGTTTCTGTGGAGTTTCTAGAGGCAGCACAGAGGCTCCAGGAATGTGAACCAAGGAGCTGCATTAACCAAGGGAGTTGTGCYCCTCAAGGGTTCCCTCAGGGAATGTTCCCCAAACCAATGCTGGCCTTCAAGCCCGGTGATGGGCCACCATCCTGCAATGAATCTGCCCAGCAAATATGAATTCAGACAGCAAAGGCTATGTCCAAATGTGCTGATTTTGCACACAGTTTGTGGGTCAGATCAGAACTGTGAAATATCATTCACTGTTAATAGCCAGTATTTTTAAAGTGGATTTTTTTTTTTTTTTCTGGGGGATGCAGCTACCCCACTTCTCAACTCCAMATCCAGCCTTCCCTGCATTAATCCTTCCAGGTCTGATCCAGTCTGGGTTACCGCAAAAGAAATAATCAGCCTCTTTTCAGGATTTGGGAAGGGAAAAGCGCAAGGGAAAGAAATGTCAGAGAAGCAAGATTACAAAAAGGACACCAGATTAGACAAGAAGAAAACAGAGAGAGCCAGAGAGCTGAGTGTGTCCCAGAATTGGAAGAAACATATAGGAAAAAGGTGACTGGGCTGGAGAAGGGCTTGGAAGGCAGAAAGGTGTCTCATTTTCCTCACTGCTTGCCTTGGTTTTCCGGTCAGGTAGAAAACAGCTGAAACCAGGAAGGTGTCAGGCCCTGGCAAGCCAGGTACAACCTGGAAAAGAGGCTTCCCTTCCTCTCTTCAGCCCTCTGAAAGCTGCCCAAACACAGCACCAGGGGCATCAAAACCTGTGTGGAGTGTGGAGGGAAAGGCTCCTCCTAACTCACATCCCTTCATACTTTGCAGATTTTACGGACACATTCACATGTGCAGAGCAGCACAGAGCTGCAGAGCTGCATCTATCCCAGAGAAAGGCAGCTCTCTCAGCCAGGGATGCAGGGCAAGGCTGGAATAACCTTCCCATGGGAAGGGGGGGCAGCAGGAGCAGCTGGTGCAGGGTCTGAGCTGGTACTCTCAAAGGACCCTCACTCAGGGCACAGTGCCATGGACAAAAATCAGGGAAGCAGAGAAGGGCTGGGCAGCCTAAAGAGTTAAAGAAGGCAAAACCAAACAAATGAGAGCAGTAAGAAAGAACGAATAAGTGGGAAGGAAAATTAAGAGGAGACAAGTTTCTCTCTTTGTCTCTCATCCCTGGCCAGTGATGCCAAACACACAACTCCTGCTCCAGGCTCCGAGCACGTCTGGACTCCGAGACACAGAACAAAAGSCACAGCAGTGGTTTCACTTACGCTTGCATAGTTGTAGTAGCAGTGTGAAAACTGAAGAGGTTCTCCTTTGGGAACCAGGTTCGTATGGGGACATCATCTGCAAGAGAGAGAGAGAGAGCAGAGCCTGAGCACTCAGCAGGCACAGACATCCTTCAGATAGACAGATCTCCTTCCCAAGCTCTTCCTCTCAGGACTTTTCTTCAGCATCCTSCCCTGACTGAACAGGAGTTCAGGAGTCTCATCCTCCTCATAAAAATGCACCCAGCCACTGAGTGGTCTGTAAATTCGTGCTAAGCCTGTCTATCAGGCACGTAAGTGAAAAATAAAAAGCTCTATCTTAAGCATGGGAGATTAGAATAATCCAGGAATTACAGAAGTGACATTTGAATTAGGAAAAAAAATAGAAGAAAGAAACATTTTTCATTGAAAAGGATTTTCTAGCCTGTGCCCTTTCCTTTATACCACTGATTTAAACTGTCRCATTCCTCCAGTTCTTTCTGATACAGCCCTAGAAGATGAAAAACATTTACCTTCCTCTCCTCAGAACTGTGAGCTTAAGACATTCTCTCTTTTTCCTGCCACTGAAGTTTCAATAAACCCCTCTCACATCTGCTCCTGGTGACTTTGCCTTTAGGAGTTTGTCTGGTTTGGAAGTCAAACCACCCTTCAGCTCCACAAACTGCAGGAAACTGAGTTGATTTAGTCACCTCTGTTTGAAAATTGCCCTGTCCAAACCAAGTGGTGATTTTTTTAAAATCCCAGGGTATCAAGACACTGCATCATCTTCAGGACTGACCATTAAGAGAAAAAGCAGGCAACAAAAATGTCACCACTTAGGTGTGTGGGATGGTGGTGACCAGGAGGAGGAACCTACCCAAGCTGAGGCTGGAGTCAGGCAGGCAGGGARTCTGAGGGGTATGGAAATCCACTGGCACCTCTCAGCAGACTGGATCTCAGTGGGCTGAATTCCTGGGGTTTGGGGATGCCTGATTTTTCATCTTGCTTCACACCAATTTATGGCTCCCTTGCCTAATGCCTTGCTCCACGTTGCTGATTGAGTCTTACTTCAGTCATTCAAGTCTTCAGATCTGACAATATACCTGATAATATCTAATATTCTGGCATTGTCAAGGTATTTTTTAATTCACTTTCGCWGGCTCAACCCCAAACTCCACATGCCCATTGCAGACATAATCAMTACAGACCAGCTACCAAATGTTTTGTGCAGATCATATCCCACAGACTATTCCCTGAAAGTGCAGAAAGTGGCTGCAATTACTGATGCAAAAGATGCTAAGTGCAGCTGGGGAGCCTTCCTTTGAAGAGCAGCTTCCAAGAAATCTATAGAAAGCTGTACCAGACACTCCTTCTCAGCTCACAGTTTACGTCAAGTCTTGTTTAAAGGCACTCCAAGGAAATATATATGTTAAAWGAAACTGCATTCCAGTATGCTAAAGACTTCTGATGCAGTCCCAAAGTCTGCTCTTCTCCAAAACATGGAGTGAGATGCAAAGCAGAACAACTCAGGCTGTAAATGAATTCTTATTTGAAGTCTCCAACCCACAGAAGTGGCAAAGGAAAAGTTATACAAATTCCTTTTTAGCCAACAATTCTGTTTAGGCTTCTCAGGGACTACTCATCTCAAAGGACTGACAATCTCTTAATGTGTTTTACAGCTTTTAAGCTACTAGCTTTGGTTCAAAGTAGAGCTTATGAACAGTAGCTAATGTCCTTAGGAGGCTTTGCCTGCACCATTGCTGAGAGCTTTCTTACCTTTTCTCACAGACTAGAGTTAACTTAGGAAAAATATTCCTGCCTTCCACACAGCACTCAATGCAGAGTAAAGGATCTGGGACTCTTCAGAGGCATCTCTTTACCAGCCAGAGGTACARCAGCAGCAGAGGAGCTCACAGAGGGGACTGGGCAGCACAGCTCAGCTCCAGAGCTCATCACCAAATTAAAATTCTGATCATAGGCATGGCAGCTGCTGCCAGGAGCAGGCAGCACATCCTTTCTGGCCAGGCAGAGGAGCCTGTTCTTCTTTCTTGTCACCATCAGCTGTGATGGAACAGTGGAGGAGCCACGGGACTGGTAAGACTGGAGAGCCACCACCACCACATCCWGCATCTCCAGCCACTTCCCACCACACCCAAATCCCAGCACCTCTGCCCATGGGTGGATGTGTCTGCATCAGATGCTGGGAGCAGCCCAGGAGCTGACAGCTTGCACTTGGAAYGGTGTCAGGCATCATAAACTCAGCATCAAAATCCATATTCAGCGATGCCAGTGGGCCTGGCTGCCGTAAGTGTTGGTTTGCAGCAGCGACTCGTCATGTAAATGCAAACAGAAGCAGCGCTGTCAGGTGAACCCAACCCTGGGGAAATCAGCCCCTCCTGCCTCCACTCTTCTCTGCTCCCTTTTCCCYGCCAGCCAGGCAGGAAGGACATGCCAGGGAATTCTTCTGGCAACCTGTGACACTTGTGCTGTTCAGCTCTTGGGTTATCCAAGTGACAGCACTGGGATACAGAGTGCAAGCTGAGGGAACTCTCCTTGCATGGTGCCAGTGCTGAGATGGGATTTGGGCTTGGAGACAGCCCTGCCTCTGCAGTCACGCAGCCAGGGCTCAGAGGCTTGAGACAAGCACTGAGGAGAGCTGCTGCCTGCTTGTCTGAAACATGGAATACTCACAGGGGCATCCACAGGTTCAGCACTGGCCACTCTGTTCCCATTTCAGTAACTACTCTGACATATTTTCCAAAAGACAAATCACCACCTTGTAACTGGTCCCAATGAAAATGGCTCCCTAGYTGAAAACAGACAATAA
Source organism: Malurus melanocephalus (assembly GCF_030028575.1). Classification (NCBI taxonomy): domain Eukaryota; kingdom Metazoa; phylum Chordata; class Aves; order Passeriformes; family Maluridae; genus Malurus; species Malurus melanocephalus. The sequence goes on along the minus strand of NW_026623587.1, from coordinate 176,901 downwards.
ATTCCAGGGCCCAGAAAGAGAACATGATATCTCCCTACAGGATTTAGGATTTGCCAGGACATGTTTTCCAGCAAACACACCAGGTTAGCTCCAGCCATGAGGAGTTAAACCCCTCCATTGGTGATGTGGAGCTTTCCTCTGGTCATGCATYGATCACGTAAATTCCTTCAGTTCCAYRGTGMAAAATGCAACTCTGATCYCTCCAGRTGTGCTRGTTTGGGCTGGGATAAAGTTCRTTTTCTTCACAGGAGCTGGTATGAGGCACATACAGTATCTGATGAGAAGCCCAAAAAGTACCAGGGAAMAGAGGCACAATGCTTAAAAATAATCCACGTATTTCATAGGGCTGTAGTTTTCCCACACATTTGATAATCAGCCATTATTTTCAATATTATTCTTCAGTTTAGGCCATATATTCATGTAGCCCCACAATTTCAGGCATCTAGGCATGAAAACATGGTTCAGGACCCAAATTTTTGGTGATTTTACCTGTAGTAACCATCACTGTAATATTTACKAGAAAACTATGGACCCAGGAAAACTGGACAGCTTGATCTTCAGTCCTTATACACAATTTCTTTTCAAGGAGAAAACCTTGACCTTTCCTGGCCCGACTCTGCTCTAAATGCCTTGATGTGTGTTTACARAAAAAAATCAGACAAATTAGGTCAGACCCTTTGCCAGCCACATACAGGCAAAGATGGACTGCACATCAGTTTATAATTCAAAGCACACAGACTGTGACATATATTTGATTAATGGTTCAGTTTTTAAAGACAATCTTTTTTTTTTTTTAAATGTAATTGAATCAAGCCCTGTTCCCTGAGAATACTGAGCAGGGAAGAAAGCAGGGAAGGAAGTCCAATACTGTGGTAGTTGCCAGTATTTCTGGGAAGCCCATGAGATGGCACTACATGAGTGGCTTCCAGCCCTGCAAACAAACATTTTTGGAATACACCAAAGTACAGAACACCATAACCTGAAGTTGAGCACCATGAGCTCAGGCTCCCACAGAGCATTCTGGCACATTCACAAAGATTCCCCCTGCCCAGCATGAGGCACAGAGAGGGTSCTGCACTGAACTGCTTCTGGGATAAACACAGATGTAGGGCTTTGACAGAGTCCTTCCTCTCTTGCTCTTCCWCCACAGAAATGGAGCCCAGAGCTGCACGAAGGAGTCATGAAACCCACCCAGAGCAGATGCTGCTGACCAGCAGCTGGGAGGACCTAGCTTCCAACTGCTTACTTCAAACTCCATCTTTGACAATCCCTTTCCAGAAATGCTGGTCCAAGCTACCAGAAAGGCCCAGAATCAAAACCCCAGTGCTGGGACAAGATGGGTGTCACATGTCAGGTCACCCGGCACTCACTTACCAGACACTCGATCGACACTGTACATCCTCTCCAGCCTTTTCCTGTGCCACCCAGCCTCRCCAGGCGGGTGCTGCTCCAGCTCAATGGACTGCTGGGAAGGTGCAGCCAGCCTGGTGCAGTTGGGRCACTCCTTGGAGCCCTGGCGGCCGCCTGGCCAGGCCTTGCAGTGGCGGCCGCCRTGTGAGCCGCCGGCACCGTGCGCGTGGTGGCCGTGGTGGCACTCCTCGTGGGTGGCCCCCTTCATCACCACCAGCTCCATGCTGTCRTTCTCGTGCTCCGACAGCATGGGCCTCTCGCCGGAGATGGTGTACACCCGTGGCTTGGGGCCCTCGCTCGGCATCTTCTCCGCCTGCTCCTCGGTGAAGCTCCTCTCGAATTTGCCATCCGAGATGACCGAGAGTCGGCGCTTGTTCTGGGCCGCCTGCTGCATCTCAGGGGAGTCCTCCTGCCCGATGTAGGAGTCTGCTAGCAGGTGATCTGAAAYGAGAGGCACGTTTTCCTTACAGCAAAGCACCCCAGACATGACCCAGGCAGGAGGCTCTTTGCCATGGCTGTGTAGGGGAGACAGATACAGGAGGTCCCTCCAGGAACCACTTCAGACGAACGTGTGCCCATTGCCACCTTCTAAACTTCCAGAGCTGGCACTGAAATGAGATATTTCTGTGTCACAAAGAGGCCCAATGTTTTAAAGCATGGCCACCAAACAATTTTAGAAGCAAATGCAGGTCTCATTGCACAGCCTGAAAATACCTTGCCAGACAGCCTTGGTTCAGCTACAAGCCTGTCTGCTGGTCACAGTCTGCAGGACAAGCACCAGCACCAAACTTCTCCAAGTGCCAAACTCRGAGTGTTTGGCACATTAAGCTCTTTAAGAACACTGGCAAAGGGGCAAACCAACAAGGTTTGGGGTTTTTTTTTCCCCTCCTGATTTTCTGCCAGGTGGTTTGWCAGGAAAGAAATGCAGCAAGACTTCAGCTGACAGCTGCAGCCCAGCACCCTGCTCACGGCACACCCCAGTCCCACAGATGGCCACTGCACAGCCGTGGGAGCTGTCCTGAAGGAAAACACAGCCGCTCCCTTTGTARGGTAGGAAGATCGAAAGGAGACAGGCCCATGAGTGCAACTATCTTTGGAGCCCACACACTGGATGAAGTGCCAGGAAATCTCAGCATTTCCATGGCAATTCCATGCATGAACCCAACAGTAGCTCCCACCCACCTGCTAATCCTTTTTCAAGTGGCTGTTAATTACCTCTTACACTTCCCTTCAGATGGGAAGCAGCTCGGGGACTGGCAAAAAGGCTCAGCAGGGAATGCATTATTCATGTSACTACTACCTAAAAGACGAAATCATTAGTGTCCAGCACAGACAGCAGCACTTAAAACAGAGGCAGAAAGCAAACCCAAGCCTCTACTTCAGTAGATATTTAAGAAACATACTTTATTTAGCTACGGAGTCATGACCTGGAAGAAGTCACCCACAATTTGAGGTTTGGCTACCTTGCAATTGGCCACAGACTGAAGAAGGAAGAGGAGACCTACCTCTGGTGGTGTATGTGTGTAACATGGAACCTTTCATTGCTGCCCCACCCTGCTGCCTGTGAAGGGCTCCTGTGCCCCTCTGAGAGAAGCCCTCCCAAGCTGAGGCCATACACAGTCAGCTTTTGAATCTGAAATTCATCCTGGATCATGCTCGTATCTCCCCTGCCCTGTYTGCAGCCAGAACTGAGCTGGTACCRGTACAGGGTGTCACCACTGTCTCATTTTTCTGCTTGAGATACAACTTCCTCCAGCACCACTAGGAAATAAATCGGTCTCTGGCCACTCTGCACAAGAGGTGACTGTCAGGGCCGTTCAGGCTGACACAAGTCAGGTGTAATTTCATTTGTCTCCTCACAGTCTCTGGACACTGGAGCTGGCAGCTCTGTGGCTCCTGGAGTCACTCCAGGAGACAGTGTAGGAGTCCTGAAGGAAGAGTTGTGCCTCTTGAAYCTGCAGCTGATGCTCTTTCCAGGCTTCACACAAAGTCAAAAATCCATGCCTGGGTGTAGTGAGGAGTAGTGCCCCTCAGATACTGCACAAGTGTAAAGGCTGGCAGGATTGCTCTGCCCCACRGTCAGTGTGGACACCTGCACCTGCTCCAGGAGGAGCCTGATGGACAACAAGGGCCATTCCAGAGGAAGAAGGTGCTCCACAGGCTGTCATCCAACAGCTTGCCCACCCACCTGCAGGACACAGTGTCACAGAACAGTGCAGAGAGTGGTCACAGGCTCCAAAGTCTCTCCAACCACGCGTCAGCCTTCAAGAGGCAGCAGGCCCCCTGCATCTGCTCTTCAGCAGCTCAGATCCTCCCCAGCTCCAAGATTAACYGTGCTCTAGAGTGGGCACATCTTGGGAAAACACCACCAAACGGCTCCCCGAGATCTGCCAAGATCTGTGCTCACTAATAGTGCCAAACAAACCATTTTTAAAATTAAAAACAAAGGCCAGCTCTAAGTAGTCGTCTCAACTTGTCACATTTACTAATCTGTGTGGGCACGATGACGCTACAGATTTCTTAAGACACCACAGAATCGTGGCTGACAGCTGCCCCTGTTCCTCCTGAAACTGATACTTGTGTGGAAGATGCACAGCCTCCTCAGAGAGAACACACAGGAGTGTCACCTTCACTCACACACTGACAGCACCGGAATGCAGAGATCCAGGAATTCCTGAGCTCTGGGATCTGGGTTTAAAAGAAAAAGTGAAGCCCCTGGTGCTGATGATCGCAAGCAGAGAGACTAGCTCCACTCTCTGTTTTATAAGCATTGAGACCTGTTCACCTCCATAAAATTTACCCACATGTAAGTGGGCCATGACTGGTTTGAAGAGTCAACTTTTTACTGAAATCCTGGAAGGATTGACCAGATGTATTTGACATAACTACCTACCTGATCTAGCATGTAAAATATAAGGATAATTCTTTCTTCCTASCTTACTTGTCCCCTCCTCAAGGCGTTTTCACTTGTACTTATGTAGGAGTTTTCATGATCTGCACTACAAAGGGCTGCCAGCACACCAATGTGCTTTCTTTTTGTAAAACAACTGGATAATCTTCATTTTCATTCAATTTAGCACCTTCAGTAATTACACATTGAAGAAGTAACTTCATATGCAAAGGGAATATGAAGYCTTGTTCCAGAGCCATCATTAATAAAGAATTTATCTACAGAAAAAAAAWTAGCATGGAAGGAAAAGAGACTCAAATATCCATCATAATGTGTTATTGCCCTGTAAAACTGAACCCATATCATTTCAGGAGCCTGTGTATTCACATACACATGAGATCACACACAGCAACAACCCCAAGAGATGACCAGTTACCCTTGCCTGTGCTTGCAGGGAACTGGAGTCAGGTGCCAAAGCACTGCACCTGCTGCCACGAAGGCATTTTAGGCTGTTTCCTTCTGCTGGGAAGGCAGTGAGACTGGTCCAGGAAGAAGTGCTGAAACAGAGCTGAGCCACAGGGATGTTGGGTGAGGAGAACTGAGGGACACTTYGGGGAGCTCAGCAATGCCTGGAGCTGCCTTCTGGAGTCAGCTGCAGCAAGCTGCTGTTAACACCTTCGCCTGCTACTGCTGCTCCCTTCTTTCCATTTCCACATGGCTCTTGCCACCTCTCCCACTCCCAGCTGCTCCACCAACCTGTCACAGCCACCCTGGCCAGCGTGACTGGGCAGCCTGGCACAGCTCCCTCCTGTCCAGCTGCTCCGATGGAGCTGACCTGGGAACGACCCTGCACCCCCCACCAGCCTTCTTCAGCAGCACCTTTGTCTCACACAGCTGCAAAGTTGCTTAGGACCAGACAAAGCAGGTTCTTTAGGCAGGTTTGTCTTGATTCTTGTTCTACATGGATTTATTTAGCCCACAATACTGAAGATGAAGGGAACAAGATCAACGTGCTTCATCTGTAGATCATGTGTCCATTGGTATCAGAAACATCCAGATGGTATTTCCATCACTTCCCTGCCGACCTGGGTCAAGTCCAGCAGGGTTTGATTCTCAGTCCTGAGGGCCAAACCACTTCTCATCCTCCTTGTTTTGTACTTGAACACGTCTCTGTCGTTTTGGCTTCACTTGCTCCTGTCTGACATTTCTTTCTTCACCTTCCATGCAGCACTGTCCAGCACAGGGCACACGTACCACCAGAGACTGACAGCAGTGATAATCTGTGCTGGGCAAYTGGCAGTGTCTTGGGGAAAAAAAGAACTCACATTCTCAGTACATGTAGTTCCTGATAATGAGGGTCGTATCAGTATCAGACACTCACAATGCATCCTTTCTGATTCAGTAACTCGAGCACTCACTCTGACTTAGGGACTGAGAAAGGACTTGCACATTTTCCTTTCACTGCCACCACGTTTCTCCAGAGCAGGGAATGGGCTGGGATCRGCCCCAGCTGCCTGATGCCCATCCACAGCTGTGGAAGGGACTCACTGAGCCAAACTCCTCTCTGCTGCAGAYTGCCTTGTGACCCTGTGGGATGAGAAGTTTATAAATCAAGGCAGAATATAGCCCCAAGGCATAGACAGGAGCTCCAAATTTATTCCTGTATTTAGCAGCTAAACTGATGATTAAAGCACCCTAGATTTAAAGCCTCCGCTCCAGCATCAGAGGCAAAGTGGCAAAGGGGAATCCAGATAAATCCTATTAAAAGAACATCTGTCATCTCAGCAAAAGACATTTCAGAGAGACAGCTCTCTCTTCCCTGTTCCTCCTCAGTTGGAACTCTCTGGACCTGATGTTCATGACAATTAAGTTCCAACTTTAGATGAAAGAACTGCTGTAGTCACTGAAGATGAATGGAAAGTTTTTGGGTGTACAGGGTGTACAAGCCTTGCAGTGCTGCTCATAGAAGTAAGAGCGAAATCAATGATGGTTTTACCTCACATCAGGAGGAATCCAGGAGATTCCTTCAATGAGGAGAGCAGAGAGGTGGAAAACCATCACTGGAAAACCACTAACACCCTTTCAAACAGCTGAGCAGTTTCTCTCGAAATCCCAATTCCAAGACCCYCCACATGCCTGTCACTGCCCCTCAGGTGTGCTGGCACTTCTTGGTCTCCTTTGCTGTCACTCAGAGACAATGCAGAGCTTTGCCCTTGCCAGCTCTGTTCCTTCAACGTGACCCCCAGCACAGGACAGGCAGCCCACCTTGCTGGGCTCAGGGCTGAAACACGATCAAGGAATAGTCATGAGAAAAAATGGGAATTTTGTTCAAGTTATTGAAACACAAGGCAGGGATATAAAAATAGGAGATATAACAATAAAAAAAAAGGTCACAGTGGCATTTCAGTTGTGCAGTAGTTTTGGAGCCAAGTAAGTAGATGGAATCACAGAACAGTTGAGGTTGGAAGAGACCTCTGGAGATCATCCAGTCCAACTCCCTGCCAAGGCAGGGTCACCCAGAGCAGGTGACACAGGGACATGTCCAGGTGGGTTTGGATTGTCTCCAGAGAGGGAGACTCCACACCCTCCCTGGGCACCTGTTCCAGGGCTCTTTTGACCTTCCTCGTGCTGATGTGGAACTCCTTGTGTTTTAGTTTCTGGCCACTGCCCCTGTCCTGTCACTGGCCCCACTGAACAGAGCCTGGCACCTCCTCTAACACCCCTGGAGATATTTCTGTGCATTAATCAGATCTGCTCTGAGTCTTCTCCTCTCCAGACTAACCAGGCCCAGCTCCTGCAGTCTCCCCTCACATGAGAGATGCTCCAGACCCCTCATCATCTTTGTGGCCTCTACTGGAGCCTCTCCAGTATGTCCTTGCCTCTCTTGAGCTGTGCACAAGGACATGTCCAGTGCTCACCAGGGTGAGCTGAAGCCTGACCAAGCCAGCCCCACCCTGACTTTACTGGGCACCCTGACCCCACTGCACCCAAGGAAGGAASGTCACACACTTCCCTGCAAAGCCACAGGAAACAGGCAAAGGCTTCTTCTGTAAGGGAGCTGCTCTGAGAAACCTGAAGGTCACTTAACCATGACAAAATGGTTCCAATTAAGTCTTCTGTGCTCAAATAGGCTTAGAAAACAAACAAACTCAAGATAGCATCGACCTGGCATCTCATAGGTGAATAACCTTTAGTCTGGCCTGTAACATTAATGTGAAGAGATGAAATTGCTACTGTGAGACACGACCCAAAGGAGCAAGTGGCAGCTCCATCACCGGCCCCAGCATCTCCATGGTAACACCGTGACCTACGTCTTTGTTCCCTTTATAAGCCAACAGCATATTCCACAGCAAGTTTCAGGATACACCCACACCATGCTTGCACTGGCTGATGCTGGAACTGAAAGCAGCCTGAAGCCCTCAGAGATGAGATTTCACATCCCTGCTCTGTCCTGAGCTCAGGCCACCTACAACTCCCTTCAGAGCACGGGCTCTTTCTAAAAAGGCCACCTCCACCTCATCAGCAGGGGGATACACTGAGAGSAGGGCCAGGTGCACTGCTGGTTCTGTCCTGGGGAGAGAAAAAGGCCAACCCGGGGCTTACTCTAAATCAGGCTCTGCTGGCATTTCCACAGTCTGAACCCAGAAAACAGAATGTCCCTCTCAGAGCACTGAACAGTTGCAGCTTTACTCGCTGGGGGCACAGAAAGCTCAGCTCACARGTCACTCAGCCTGAAGCACCTGGGAAGCTTCCCCTGGGATTTCTCCAGGCCCATGCCAGTTTCTGGCAGCATCAGGAAGCTCCTTGGTGTATGACTGCTCCCTTCAGACACAATCACAGCCCATTCTGGAAACAGCCAAAGCCCAGGCTCCAAACACAACTGGCTGATCTGGTATCAGCTCCACTCCTGGCACAGGCACAAACGTGGTTTTGGTCCTGCCACCCCTCCCCATTTGGTCAGGGGAAGCTCAAAAGGGTACTCTTCTCACACACTCACACTGATGACTGAAACATCATGCAAAAAACAAAGGGAAGACACAAAGATTACTTTTTTTTGAGCTTAAAAAAAAGCTTCTTCCAGTTTCACGTAACTGCCCCCTTTGGTTTGCCTTGATGCAAACCAGTCTCCACGCTGCTTTAGCAGGAGCCGTGGAGAACTTGGGTCAAGGCCTGCTAGGCAGCTCCTGCCCAAAGCCCAGCACCTCTGCAGCATCAAGAACACTTTGGATTTGACCTCTCACTCTCTCTTGCTTCCAGAGCCTTTCCCACACAGCTTGCCCAGAGCAGCCAGCCACAGAGGGCAGGCCRGTGCTGCATCCCACAGCCCCACGCTCCAGCCAGCAGCTGCTGCCCTCCCAATAACCCCACTGGGCAAAACAGATTAAAAAAGTAACAGGAAAAAAAAACCCCACAGCTCCCTCCCTTTTCTCAAAGGATCCTTGTGCCTGAATCCCAGCTCACCAGGATGGATCCCTGCTTTCACACAYAGGAGGGAGTTTCTCAAAGGCACTGCTTGATATCCTTTTCAATGTCACTGCCCCATGCCCTGGGTGCCTTTTCCTCTCACACTTCCAGAACAYGGAGATAAAATCTAAAGCATTATCWCARTGCGGGGCCTCTGACACCTAAGCTGGAGAATGTCCAAAATTCCATGAGCTCTGCAAGACTCTGAATGATTATKTCTTCCATGCTTTGTTCTCTGCAGCCTTTTTACACTTCCCTTTCACAACACTTCAATCCTTTTCCCCATCTTTCTGTCTGTCCCAAGGGACACCCACTTGTACATTAAAAGGTACCAGAAAGTACAAAAGCAAGGATTCTGGCCACAGCCTTGGAGGCAGAATAAATGCTGAACATTCTGGGAGAGTGCTCTTCGTGGGAACCCTCCCAGACTGCATGAATGAACCAGTAATTMACAGAGGCAGGAAGAGAGCAGGAGATGCATCACCACCCTGGCACCAGTTCCCTCAACACATCCATATCCTATCACCTGCAGCAGAGTCCAACCCTCCCTTTCTTTATAATTCCTTAAAATATCCTAAAGTTCAGGGGGAAAACATCTGAGTGATCCCAAAGGGACAATTCCTCCAMCCTCTGCATTCATACCCCATCACCAGAAAACTGCCCTGCTCCGAAAGGGAAACAAAGGGAAGAAAACTCTGTGCTGCCATCATCCCTGACATAACCTCTGAGGAAGAGGAGAGGTAAATGCATCTCTCCAGTCACCTGGAAAAAACTCTTCCAGAATAAGATACTGAAGAGTCACATAGGAATAGTCAAACAACCTTTTTGAGCCAYGAGGTTCTTGGGCCTCACATTTATGCCTTAGGATTTCAGCTTCTCTATTTCCATGTCTCTGTACCCCTGGAATTCTCCAGTGTTTAACTCCAGACTCCACAGACAGTGCTGAGCT
>NW_026623587.1:154693-166740 GCF_030028575.1 Malurus melanocephalus | reverse complement strand
CTCATGGACTCCCTGCAACACCTGCAAGCCTCTCCACCTCGTGCAGCTGCCCAGCTCCACACCCCCTGCCCCAGCAAAGCAAGCAGAGCAGGAACACACTGCAAGTTTACTGAAAACAGAAGGTGAACACAGCCTTGCACATAACTCAGCCTTCCTTCCAACGCCTGGATGTGGCAGCTGGCCCTTCCTGCTGATCTACAATCCCTCTGCAGCTCTTCATTAGCACTCCCCAATTTCTCAAAGACATCTTGCCTCACACATACACACCAGCTCTCCAGAGGAGTCACCACAAATAGAAGTTACGACTCAAGAAGAAGCTCTTTGATCAGCTGTGCAATGTGAAATTATGAGGGATGCAAAAGCTATTAAATCTTTTCYGTTCTTTGGAGCCAAGGGACTCTGAAGATAAAAACAAGCAAACCAAAATGGACAATCCTCAGACAACAAAGTGCAGCAGGAAGTGGAGCAAACTGGGGCAGTGTCTGCACACTTGGCATCTCCCTCTGTCTCCATGGGTCTCCTGAGGCTGCCTGGGGTATCAGAGCTTCATCCTTCTGCTAAGGAACTGAACTGGCTGCTAAAGCAGCAGAACTGACACCCCAAGACTCACACCCTCCTCATTTTCTGTACGAGGGTTGCCCTGTGCAGGGACAGAGAAGGGTTCTAACTCTTGGGTTCACAGAAAAGGAGGATCCTCCTCCATTTACACCTTGTTTGTTCCACTGATGGCTCTACCATCTTCCTGCTCCTCAAAATCCACAACTTCTTTCATTTACTGTATTCATCAGAGACTTTAAGCCTTTCTTAAACCACTTTTTTCTGGACTGAATCAAGGCCTGCCTCCTTCCAGTCATATTTAGGCCAAAGCCTTCATCCCAGTTCAGATTACCTGAGTACAGAGCTGGGGTTATGACAGCAGAAACAGGCCTGTCCCACCAGGTACAGACACTCAAGGTCAAAGTCCAGAGCAGCAGACACATCCAGGCACCAAGGACTYGATTCTTGGGAGCACGGAGCTTCCTGGGCCTCAGCCACCAACATATGCAAGTGGGAATTCAACCACAGGATGCAGGTGGGTTTTGCACAGCTCCTCCCTGCTCACGCTGCCTCTGTCTGCTCTCTGAGAACCTGGAGCAGATTCAGGCACCTCTGGGTCTGTGCTATGTCTTCAACTTCTGTAGCAGAGGCCCTTCCTTTGCTTCCCTGGACTCACTGGATGACAGTGAATCCTGAAGCTCCAGCACTCTGCCCAGCCAAAGGTGAAGCCTCCACAAGCTGGCACAAGAGATGGGATTGCTGCAGAAAGGAAAGATGTGACTTCCCTGTGATTGGGCTGCTGGGWTGAACTAAAAGGAGACAAATTTTCTACTCGCAGCATTTTTTATTGGATAGCAACCTTCCTACTGGGGTTATTTATAAAGAAGTGTTACAGACTGTGTTAAGTTATACATTGCAGAATTTCAAAAGATGACTTAAAAATGACGATTCTTTTTTTCGCTCCCCTCTTCTCCAGAATTTAGAGTAATTTCTAGGGAATTTTATTTCTTTCCAAGTGAATACTTAAGGATCCCATAAGTATTGTGGTATTTCCATGTGTGTCTCTCACTGCTTAATTCTTGCCTGCGGCAACTAAATTCACTTAGATTCAAAAATGATCTCAAGGCTGATACACCAAGGGGTAGTGGGTAAAAAGGCTTCCCTGGAGAGTTTATGGATGTCACAAACACAGAGAGGGCTGAGATGCTGCTCTAGAGAGTCTGGCTGTGGCTGACACATGATCCAAGAGTCATMTCAGCTCCATTTCCATGCTCTCCTTATCTATGGCAAGAGAGAAACCAGGAGCACCCCAAGGATGATTTAAACAGCAGCTCTTTAAGTGCACATCAGAGAGTCTCCCACTCCTTGGATCTGATCAGGGCTCCTCTGGMACCTGAATGGATCTGAACTTTGCCCTTGTCTCCATCAGAGATTCTTYGCCTGGCGCCAGCATGACCCCTCAGGTACTACAAGGGCACTACAAAGTGACCAGGAGCAAACTTCTCCCTGTTGGAAACTGGGAGGAGGGGGCTGCATAAGGGACTGGCAAAGACTCCAGCTGACAGAAGCAGCTGCAGAAATGGTCACGATGGAAGGAACAAAAAAGGGTTTTGCCATTCTGGGAAGCTCCTGACAGCCTGTCTCTGCACAGTGTGTCCAGCCCTCCCTTCCTGCTGCTCCACGGACTCCTCAACTCAACTGCACCAAACCCCAGCCTTTCTCTACCCTTCCATTCCTATGCGCTGTTCTTAGACCAAATATTGTAAGTAAAGTAKCACTGGAGTTCTTCATGAAAACAAACCAAGAAAACTGCAGTACATTGTTTTAGAGCCTTTCCATTCACAATACTAGCACAATTCAGCCAAGGACAACTTGAAGGTCATTAGAACAGATCCAAGAGAAAAGGCAAGGACTCAGCTGGCTGCCAAAGGCTGTATGACTGCTTTGACAGCAAGAGGCATCTCCTGTACAGGTTTAAACACACACAGCTTACCTAAAATGATAACATCCTTCTACATTACTTTCTATTTAATAACTGTATCCCCTGCAAAACAGATCAACAGCACAGAACAATTTGTTACTTGTTCACACAGGATTTTCTGTGGATTCCACAGGATTTTCTATAGGTTTTGTAGTGAATTTGTTATCTGCAGAATATTTTATCACAGAGAGGACACAGTTCTATTAGAAGACAAGTGTGTTTATCTTGTGCTCTCCTGCCCATCAAGCAGAACTCACAATAAGCTGAYGGGGATAATATCTGCATGGAAAATATTGATACATTAGCCAGCATATGTGGTRCCCTCATCTAGGCAAATCTCAGTTTAACCCCTGCTGAACAAGCCCGGGTAATAAATCCAGATGTTACCTTTGCCAGCAAGGATTCACACCAATGAGCAGAATATAATTCACCTTTTTTTTTATTCCCCAGTGAAAGCAAGACCTAGGAGTGCCAAACCAGTGCAGAAMCTTTGCACAGTGCTGTCACTTCCCAGCTGAAACTTCTCACAAAGACAGCAGCTCCAGGGCTGAATTATGACAGGGCACTTGTCCACTAACTGAACTCATCTCCACAGCCCACCCAAGCTTTGGGTCAGCAAACTGCCTTKTCTCCTCGAGGGCAACTCCTCCTGCCTCTCTGCTGCTGAGATCTCATACTGATAAATAATTCATTTTAAGGYTGTTAACCATGGGCATAGCCAAGGCACATCAGCTCTCTTACCTGAGCCGTTTCTGCCTTCAGGATGGTTTTGTGAAAGGTATTCTCCAAAAGCCCTCGCCGCTCTGTGTCCCAGCATCAGGAGGCAGCACAGGAGAGAAAAAGAGAAATGGGTGATGGTTAAAGGCCAAGACAAGAAGGAGCAGTTCAATATTCATGCACTGCTGTGCTCCTACAGCTGYCATTCCCTGAGCCTCAAGTGACACCCATGGAAATGTGCTGCAGAGCACTGAGGCTTCCTTGTAGCACATCAGGATTCGAGTGGTTCCAGTGGTACCTCAGTGTTCTCCTGTCCAAAGGGGGAAACAGCTGGATTAGAAGTCCTGTTTAGGCTTTAGCTACTCCCTTATAAAAATGCAACATAAAATTGAAATGCACCTGCATTAAAGCAGTGATGCCCATAGGAACTGGCTCACTGTCTCCAGCCCCCTGAGTTAAGCCCCTTCTGGCAGTCCCGGGAAGGTTTCTCCACTCCATCCTCCAACAGATCCCGTATGCTTCCACATGGGAGCCACCACAGCTCTGATGTGGGTGCTGATGCCCATTTTACCTACCTGAACCCTAAGTTCTCAAGCCCCCAAATACATGTCGGTATTTGAATTAYTGGACAAGCTTATTTGAGAGACACCCACAACCTCCCACAAAAGCAGTTCCTGCTTCTCTGATGGATTCCGGTCCCGTGGATGACCGAGATTTTACTGGAATATATTAAGAACCAAACAAACAGGGTGAGCTCAACCCTTATCACACATCCAGGCCTACGTAACAGAGCAAACCTATGAATATTCCAACCAGGGAAGAGCTTTCTGCTTGCAACCCACACAGGAAAGGAATCCTTGGTCAAGGCATGCATTCCCTGCAATACAGGAACCTCCAGACCCCAACTGCCAGGCCATTTGTAATGTCCTGCTGCTGTGATTGCTCTCCTGTATACAACAGASCTGTGACTCAAGAAAGCCAATACTAGAGCCAGCCTTTCCCAGCCATCCATTTTCCCCAGGTTTGTAGAACAATCTCTCCAAGGTCTGCAGCATCTCAAACAGGCTGAGCTGCCAACGGGAAGCCCAGGGTGAAGACTGGCAAAGAAGGAGGTGAAAACAGCCACCCACCTCCTTGCCAAGCCAAGCCACGCCAAGCCAAGAAACCCAGAGCTGAGCACTCTCAGCCCTCAAGCACATCAGCATCTCATAGGGAAGGACAAGATTTGCTGCAACAGGGAAGCCTCTCCATACCGAGCCATCATGTCCACTGTCCTCCTCCTTCAGAGGTGCTCAGCCTCAGAACATCCTCTCCAGTTCAAGCTGCTGCAAAAGGTTCATAATGGCCATTAAATATCTAAGCGGAAAATGGCTTTGACCTCCAAAACCACCTTCTGCTTTGCATATCCTAACTTTTGCTGCCAGGATTTTCCTCACTGCTTTTATACACCATCTCCGAGAGGAGAGAAGGTTAACAAGGCTACAGTGCATTTCCCAGAGTGACTTGGGCTGCRAGGAGTGGGAAGTCCATTTGTCATCCACAGCTGGCAACAGAGGATCAATATGAATGATGAAGAAAGAGCAATTTAGTCTCCCSGGGACTAAATTTCAGAACAGCCAAATGCAAAATGTTTTGCAGCAGCACAGCTGGTCTGTGCAAGAAGCAACGTTTAAGATTCTGCGTCTTTACAGACTAACAGACCGCACTGAGGTTTTCCCTCTTTCTGGATTCTTACGTGTCTAGTCCCAGGCTGTACTTTTAGACACTGGCTTGGGGTGGCAGCTGCCCAAACTGTCCTCTTCAGTGCCTAACACTTCCAGAGATGGTCACACATGGGAAGCTGTCAGCCCACAATCCCCACTACAAAGAGCAAAGGGATTGACCATTGTGGTTCAAGCAATTCATGGATGTTCCTGGCACCCTCAACCTTTCTGTCCAGTCAAAAAGCAGGACTAGATCCTGGAGTAACACACAATTGCAAAGTTGGGACTGGAGCGTGGCTACTTCAGGCAAGTGGTTTAGTTACCAACCCTGGAAGTACAGAYGTGGAACTTGGGGGTATGGTTTAGTGGATGTGCAAGGATCTGGTTTGCAGTCGGATTCGTTTATYTTRGAGACCTTTTCCAACKTAAACAAYTCKATGATTTTAACATCAGGCTACTCAGCTGCAAGCAAATTCATGAGCAGCTTCTGCACTCCGTCTCAGAYGTGGTTAAAACTCAGCCAAAGCCATGTGTGATTTTGCACACCACAGGCAACAGCACAGCTTTCAGCACATGGCTGGGCATGAGATTCCAAGATCTCTTCCACCAAAACTTCCAGGCTTCCCATGGAAATGTCKGTCCTTGCAGGGCATTACAAACATCATTCACAAACAGGGCACGCACTTACACTCTTGGGAAAGACTTTGAAGCTTCTCTTTTGCATCAGCAGTCATTCCATGTAGAAAAAATAACAGTGAGCAAGCTCTCAGGTAAATTATCAGTGAGAGAACATGGTGATTTACACAAAAAATGATGACTGAATTTAGTCTGTAACCAGTTCAAAAGCTCCACAAGCTCCAAATTAATCTGTCATTCTCTCCATTCATCTCTTCCCCAATGCCTGAAGATCCTGTCAGCCTGAAAATCTGAACCAACGCTTCACCTTCAGCTTGCAAACCACAGGTTCAAAAAACCGGTACCAAGAACTTCTTAAGACCCAAACTGCAAACGGGCTAAGACAGAGCCAGAGAAGCACTGCTGCTCTGCAGGCCATCTTGTTCCATGGTGAAAATGGTGTCACTTAAAGCCCAACAGCATCACTCAGAGTAAGAGCCCAACAGTGTCACTTAGACCAAGAGCCCAAGCTGGAAGGTGCTACAGTGTCTCTAACACTGCCTGGTTTCCCCAAGCACAGGAGATGGGACTGTACAATCCCAAGTGTCAGAGCTCYCGGAGAGCCATACCCTGAGCTCCCAGCCATACTCTGGGAACAGTCATACCCTGAGCTCTCGTGCAGGTCAGCAGCCAGTGAAGGAGCACGGAGTTGTGCAGAAGCATTGCTCCCTGCCCAGGCTGACCCTGCAGTTCTGTCCTGGCCATTCCACTCTACGGCTCTCAGACCCCCCAGGCCAACCCAAAAGCAAACAAATGTGGACATGTGGGCACAGATCCCCAGCCACAGAGAACACACAACAGTGCCTGCACAGCACAGTGTGCAACAGGGGGTTTCCAGCCAATTACACTGGAAACTTCACACTAATTATTCTGCCTATTATCTCAGTGGTTCCCTTCTACATTGCTGCTTTCCAAGTGCCATCGGCTTCTCCTTGGCCRTGCCTCAGCGGAGCTCCCGCAGATGGCTGCACGTGCCCTTTGCCAAAGGGACTCTGATGGTCACACTGGCTCCTTATGGCTACTTGCCCCTTGCCAAGCCTTTTGTGTCCCTTCCCTGCCCTCACCATGCTCACAGCCACCCCAGTTCACCRGCACTTGCCTGGATCATTAATGCACCGTTTCCCCGCTCTGCTTGGCTACCCACTGGCTTGATCAAAATAAAACCAGAGCAAAATTCAAACAGATGGTAGCTGTTCTATCCATCCCATTCCTTTTTCTCTCTTATCTATTACCACAAGTCATGCAATCAGCCTTTTCTCTCAGCTCAGCCTTGCCTCCACTATCGCTGCCAATGGAGTTCAAGTCCCCTCATGCCATCGGACAGCACTGGACATAAAACCCTTCAACTGAGCTCTAAGTAGAGACACCTTGGGATAATTTAACTGGCAAGAGATGAAAAAGAAAACTTGTTTCACATAAATGAGATGAAGTACAAGGTGCCTTACAGCTACACGGGCCGGTGAGCTATAACCCTGAGTGTAYGACACTGCAAAAGCTGCATACAAATGAGCAGGTAGCACTGAGAGGTGRTCAGATGATGACAGGACAAGTTTAGCCCTGACTCATCTGGARAGAGGTTTTCATTTTAGTGGCAGATCAGACCTGCGTGTCACACAGTCAGCATAGCTTGATTTAACCAAAGGACATCAAGCAGGGAGCAGGGCTCTAGCACGCTGTGCTGCTCAGTCTAACCAGCACAGACAAGCCTCAGAAAATGCCAGCATTTCCTCCAGCATTCCATCAGAATGGCTCCAGGGAGGGGAGGAGGGATGGGGCAGCACAACACAGGCAGCAAAGGCAGCTGCCCTTCTGGGGGCAGTTTGCAGTACTCACTGTGCCTCAGATGTCAGAGCCGCACTCGGGTCTGGAAGAGAACTGTGAAGAAGCACAGACAGTCTAGACTGAGATTTGCTCGAAGGAGCAAAGCCGCCAAATAACAAAGATCTCAATTACAATGTGATAAGCACAGAATGGCCTTCATGTCTCTGAAATAATCACATCAACGGGATAAAAGGGGCCTTGATGCACACGAGCAGCTATGAGAAACTGATGCACATAAATTTATTCACCAAACTGACACTTACASAGTGAAGAAATGMGGRTTGAAACACTCAGAGATACAGGAARGACCTCASATAACTCCATTTAAAGCACAGCAGCGAGCKAAGCARAACCTGGACTATTCGGGAGTATTACATAGAAAAATAAAGAACACCCACCACCTTCTTGTGCTYCTTCAGAAGTAATGCCCAGAGGAGTTACAGCAGGAATCTGTTGTGACAGCATCTGACAGTGCTGCATCTCAGGCACACAGGAGAGAAGAGACCTGCATCATCAGGACCTACGTCCTCCTACAGCAGCAATCCCGCTCTTGTCACCAAGCAGAGAAGGGAACACCTCCAGCACATCCACAGTTAACAGCTCAGTCATTAAAGACTGTTGACAACTATGTTATTTAAGCCTAGTAGTAACAATACCCTGACAAAAATTGGTTTTTTTAAATATCTGTGTAGAGAAAAGGTAGCTAGAAAAATTTGGTTTTAAAATTCTCACTCTCAGTAAAGGGATTTTGGATGTCAGTAATGGATCTCAGAGACCCCACAATCTTAGAGCAATTTATGATCACAAAGTTGGGACAGGAGGAGACAGGAAGAGTAGGCAGAAGTTAAAAGAAAAAGGCAATCAGAGAGACCGTTCATACCACTCATCAGAAAATTCACAAGCAGAAAAAAAAGAATCTAGGCTCCAAGAAGCCCAAGCTAAGCCAAAAATCACTCACACAGCACAAAACCTGGGATAAGGTACATGGTCACTCACCTCTGCGTTTCCTCAATGAAAAATTTACCCTTTCACAGCAACTAAAGCCACTCTTCATCCCTTTCTAGGCAGTAGAGAGGGAACCAGACTAAATTCTCATCTCTCTGTGGGCTCTTGCACTAGATGGAAAGGTTATGAAATTGGGCAAGACGAAACACACTCTCAACTCAAACATTTCTTGCACAAGGACAGCAAGAAGAGATGGTTCTGGAATACCCAGCAGAAGCCTCATGTCTGTTTGCTCTCACCATCACGCTCTCCTAAAGAACAGCTGTAGGCCAGCACAACACAGAGCAGAGCCGCAGGAAAACATCTGCTTTATTGCCACATTTGGGATGCCAGTGTTTTTCTGTAGGTGTCAAGGCAGCAAGGGCAAAGAGAGCCAATTTCTAGGGGCTTTGGCTCATTTGCACCCTTGGAAAAGTTCTAAGGAAGCCAAGGAGCMCAGGTCAGACACCCACAGCCAGGTCCTGGAGAGAACCTGCTGAGCCCAACTGGCAGCAGCCTCGGCGCTGTCAGCGGAGGGGCAGCATCAAAGTCACCGCTCAAGGACAACTGCGTCAGCCCTTCTTTCGGCTCTGGGGCCCAGGAGCTGCAGGGCAATAAAAGCACATGCAGAGAGGGACAATCTGAGGGGGATATCCCGCACCCAAGCCCTTCAGAGGTCATCAGCACCAAGATCAGCCCCTTCCCGGGCACTCAGGATGCTGCAGCTCCCTCAGGAGAAGACGACCACGGAGACCGAAGGCAGCAGCATCGCGTGTGCTCTTCACGGTGTTGGCACAGGGCAATTGTGCTGTTAGTTTGTAAGAAGCTACTTAAAAGACCCAGCACACAACAAGCTGCGTGGAGCTTAATTAATTCTCCTGGGACAGGAGACTCCCRAGTCGCTCTGCAGAGATTTTGATTTAAGAATCTAGGGAGCCTGCACCTCCAGCTTGGATCCCATTATTCACACCAGCAAACAAGCCTTGCTCCTTTCTCAGTAAGACAGTCAAGTGTGCACACACACTCCAGCCACACCTAAGAAACACATACCATAGCCACTTGGACTTGCAGCGGAATTCCAAATGATTTTTAGCTCTAAAGAGAAGTCAAGAGAAATACGAAGAGGGCAGA
Source organism: Malurus melanocephalus (assembly GCF_030028575.1). NCBI lineage: Eukaryota > Metazoa > Chordata > Aves > Passeriformes > Maluridae > Malurus > Malurus melanocephalus. Next base: position 157,191 of record NW_026623587.1, on the reverse strand, counting down.
GCCCAGAAGATGCAGAGAAGCAATCCCAGGGCATCTCCTTCTGCAGCACAAGAACAGGATCCCCCCACTGCCCACACCCCCAGCGCACATGATCATTGCAGCAGAGCCACCCACACAGGTGACMCAAGTGGCCAGCCCTCATGGAGTGGACAGAACAGGCTGTCTCTGTAGCCTTACCCAGTGTCCTGCAGAGTCCTTGCTGTAGGTAAGGACATGGGGAATACATGGAGAAGGACCCAGGACAGAGCAGAGGAGCTGTGTGTGATGTGCTCCAGGAAACCTTTCAGCAGGTGGGTCTTTGTCACTGTAGGAATTCCAAGCTCCAAGGGGAGCAGGGACTGAGCCGTGCCTGGAGTGGCAGGATGGAGGCACATGGACAGCRCCTGTCACCCCCAGCTCCTTCTCCCTGCAAAGAGGCTCTGCAGGGACCCCTTCGGTAAGTTCACTGACCTCCTCAAATGACTTTTGGATCAGGAATTTCTAGCACAGGCATCAACAGGGAGACACATAAAAGCACTTTTCCTGTGCTGTGGTCCACATGATCAGACACTCAAGGGCATTATGTCCCCCAGTCCAAGGCCACTCACAATTTTTTTGGTCAAACCACCTCAATTCACACCACCCAGACACTTCAGAGCTGCCACAAACCTGTACCTGCAGCCTGCCAGGAATTATAGCAGGTATGGAGCAACCCAGAACCCCAGAGACACCTCCTGGACTCCACACAGTTAATATATGACAATAACCTGAGCAGCATCTGCCCACCCTGGTGTAGGCTAACAAGTCATTACGCTCAAAACACATCAGTCGCTCCCAAACACCCACACTACCATTTGAAACCCTACCAATTACTGAGTGTGTTGTTTGTGTGACTGCCTAATCCCCCTCCCAGAACCCCATCACAGCATTTATGGTGCTTTATATGTCATTTCTGTACATGCACCTGGCTGACATCACCACACAGAATCCCACTGCCAAAGCTCTGAATGCCACAGAAAGCATTAATGTTTTTATTACGTTAGGGACAGGGCGCAATAAAATGTCGGGAAAAGTTGCGGGTTCTGCCTGGAGAGCTTTCCCTTGAGATACTTCAGAGTTTGAAGGATGGATTTCTTTACAACTCAAACAGATGGCAAGACACAGACAGCTTAGCATCTCTTCAAGCCRTAAGACTTCTCTTTCCTCCCATCACAGCAGAGATGCTGTAATGCTGAGCTCCCGAGTGAGGTGACTGAGATCTCTCAGCAACATGGAATGAGCCCTACACGCGACTCCAGGTTATTCTAATGCAATTCTGTCTAACAACACAAAGAAGGTGTTATATAATGCAACGRAAAAGTTTATTTCTCCCCAATTTTTTCCCCAGCAGCAAAAAGCCAGTCTAGCAGTAGCAGGGACAGTGACAGACCTACCCCTGGCACAGCTGTGCTGAAGGCACAGCTAAAAAGCTGCGCCAATGCCCCCAAACAGTCACCGGATGATTGTGGTGCCACTTGCACTGCAGTGTGGAAAAAGGGTCCTTTTAACTGGAAAAGGGCAATAAGGCAAAGCTATTCTGAGACAGCATTTTAAACCTAAGCACTATTAAACAGCAAATATATTTTTTAGGCTCTCCCATGTTTGATACTGAAAAGCACGGGTACCAGGCAGCAAAGGAAATTCTACTGTAGGACAWGCAGTATAAAACCAGAACAGGCACAATACAGAGCTTAAATCCCTTAACTGCTCCATGTAGTGGCTTGGGACGCTGCTGGGCAGGGCAGACGTGGTGGGTGCAGATTTTCACAGAGCAGTTTTTCCATTCAAAGGAGCGAGACCYCTTGAAAGAGGCTGCTGACATTGCCCTCGGACACGCACACGGCATTTCAGCCGAGGAGAAATCACCGGGCAAACTGACCGCCCTTCCGAATTCCCGRCGATCATAAAGATCCATCCCTGACRAACCCACTTCTGACACGCTCCTTACCAAGCCAGCAAATAAAACCCGCGGGTGCTGTAGCCGGGCCGGCGGCGGGGACACCTTTGGAGACAAGTCACCTCTCCAAAGGCTGTGGGTCCGCCGGGTGCAGGAGGAGCGCGGCCGCCCGCTGTCCCCAGCAAGTGTGGCTGCTTTGAGGGGATCGGGGCAGCCAGCGAGGGGTACCCGCCGGCAGGTGCCATTCCCAGCCCCGGAATGGCCCTGCGGGACAAACCCCGGGTCGTGCCCGCACCGGTGCCTGGGCTCGTCCCGAGGCTCTCGGGGCTCCCCCCAGCCCGGCACAGCCCCCGAGGCGGCCGGGGGCGAGCAAGGTCCGGCACCGCGGGGCCCCTCGAGGCACCGCCCGCCGCACCCCCGGCACCCACCTCACTTTGGCCGCTACGGACGACATGGCCTCGTTCCTGAGCGTCTTCCTTTTGGACACGGCTGTGCCCATATTCGCGCGGGGGGTCGCGGCCGGGGGAGCGCTCATCGCCGGGCCCCGCGGCTGCCCATGCCGGGGCGCGCCGCCGCCCCTCGC
>NW_026623587.1:126539-154061 GCF_030028575.1 Malurus melanocephalus | reverse complement strand
GCAGGGACAGGACTCGGTCCTGGTGAGACTCTTCCAGCTCGGGATACTCTGATTCCACGATTCTTCCCGAGGTGAACATCCAGTCATCAGCCGTCAGACACGGCTGCCAGGGCAGGCCCTGGGCTCGCTCCCTCCAGGCTCCTGTCAGGAAGCAGACGTGCAACCTGCAAAAAAAATCAGTCATTTTGACACAAAACTGCAGCYTGCCTTTGACAGATCGGGTGAAAGGTTTCACACACGGTTTATTTCCACAGCTGGGCGCTCTGTTGGCAGCAGGGCAGTGGGTGAGTGCAGCCGTGTCCCTCTGCTTGTGGGGCGCACACAGTCATGAAGGTCGGGCTGTCGGGTTTTGGATACGACAGCTCTGAAGGACTGACACAAACACTGCTGGCTCTGTCCCCTGAGCAGGTCATTGCTCCCCACCATTGTCCCACAGCAGGCAGCACAGCCATTCCCAGAGTCACTGGGGGCAGCAGAGCCATGAGGCAGAGATGGGTGTTCAGAAACCTCCTTGTGCCCAGTGTCACCCGCCAGAGCAAGCACCCACCTCGAGGTCATCAGATGCTTGAAAACAAACCCAGCACAAGGAGCTGACTGATCACTCAGTCAGCCCAGCCTCAGGATTTTCAGATCACACACTCGCAGAACTGCTTGGGTTGGAAGGAACCAACTTACTCCACCCCCTGCCATGGCAGGGACATTTTTCATTATTCCAGATTTCTCCAAGCCTTGTCCAACCTGGCTTTGGACACTTCCCAGGGATCGGGCAGTCACAGCTTCTCTGATCAGCCTGTGCCAGGGCTCTGTCACCCTCATCATAAAAAATTTCTTCCTGTTGCACAATTTAAATCTATTCCTCTTCCTCTTATCCTGACCCTGATAAAAAGTCTCCCACCATCTTCCTGATAAGCCTTCATTATATATTGAAAAGCTACAAGAAGGTCTCCCCAGAGCCCTCTCTTCTCCATCTGAACAATCCCAACTCCTCCAGCCTTTCTTCACAGCAGAGGGGTTCCAGCYCCCAGATCAATTCATGGGTGTAKGTTTTGATCCCTAGGAGGGTTAGGWAAAGGGTTTTTCCTTGGGAAAGTATTTTATAAACCTACTTTCAGGGCACTTGAATGAGTGGGGCAGCAAGCTCTTACATATTATTCATAACATGTACAGAAAAAGCACTTGGATTGTCCCTCTGACTCTGCAGCAGAGTGCATGAATCCCAGGAATTCAGAGCCACTCATTCACCAATATTGAACAGAGGGGTAGAAGTTTTATGGATGATTGAAGTTTCTTCAGGCTTTGTGAAAAGTGGCAGCTGAAGGAGGGAGTGACAGGCACACCTTGTCTTGTCTGTACCTGAGGAAAGGCTATAGCACAAGTTCATGTTTCACTGTCCTTCACAGACCCCCCATGAAGAGACCAAAAGTTGGGGGAAAGCTTCAGTCCTCTCTCCACAGACTCCACAGTAAAATCTGCAAGAAAATATAGGAAGATTTGAACAAATTAAGTTTATTTGATCTATTAATCTACATGGTGAAAAAGAATTTCTGTGGAGAGAGGCAAAAAGATGAAGAAAGTACCCAATCCCCCTGATYAGTGTGGACACAAAGGAGCAGGATACAAATAACCTCACCAAGCAGGATTTTATCATAATCTGAGGAATTCACAATGAATAACAAATGTTCAGAGCTGTGTCTTTGCTGAGACCCAAGCTGTGAGCAGAAAAAAATACCATGTGTGCCCAATGAGGACAAGGAAATACTAAAAAAATAAGGTCAGCCTGTGCTCCCCCCCTTTCTTCCCTGTATGTAAAGTAGATGGGGGAAATGTTCTTTATGTTTAAATATTTTGCCAGTTGAGGCAAATGCTATTCCTTAAAAAATACAATTCATCCTCCAAATTAACAGGYAGGTCTGCTCTATCCCTGACACAATTCCCACCAGATCTACCTGGAAACAGCCCACAGTTGCTCACAGTGACATTTTTCATGTACAAAACAGAACCCAACCTCAATACATTGGATGTTTTTTTCCCAGAAGATGACTCCCATTAAACCTCTACTCATGACTATCCCCCYGGCCTGGTTTTTTGTTGCACAGTCRTGTAACAAAAGAGCTCCTAGAACAGAAAAGGAGAGAAAAACCATCTGTTTTGAAGGAGCAGCTGAAAAAACGCCCAACCTGTAGAGAACTGGAGCCATGCAAGCAGTTACAGTCTGCATGAAGCCATGACCAGAGCTATCAATTTCCAGAATCAAAATCTGGATGCCTCCATGTCCATCCCATGCTCAGACTTGAGGTCCCCTCAAACTCTCCCTTGCCCGTTCCTCAGTGAGGTCCCTCTTTGAGGCAGGGGAGGGTCCAGCCCAGAGCAGGGCACACTTTGAAGGCACATTGCCTCCATTCCTCCAAGGATAGAATTCAAGCAATGCTCTGGTCCATGTTTCAGGGCTGCACCACTCTCACAGGGAAAGATTTCCACAGATCCATGGGGAATTTCCCGTGTTGGTCTGTCTGCTCTGGAGAAGTGCCCGGCTCCATTGCTCCACAGCACCCCAGGAGCTCCCACCCATCTCCCTGCAGGTTCCCCTCCTGCTCTCTGCTTCTTCCCTGCCTTCCTTTAGGGTTTCCTCCCTACCTTTGKGTTTCTCCCAGGCATTTAGGGGTCTGGGTTACCCCAGAAGAGGAGACACAGGCCCCCGGCTCATTACAGCCAGAGATGCCTTTGCTTCGTGCTCGGAAAAAAGTCAGGCGAGCCAGGCAGACAGTTCCCATGGCTTCTCCATGGCAACAGGGCCTCCCAGACACTCACACACAGGCAAACGGGCGAGGGGGCCGGGAGCATCACAGCCCCTCCACCTGARCCCCAAACCTCCACTCGTGGGGCTCTCTTGGGATCTGACCCCAAAACAGCTTCCAAAATAACCACAGCTGGCCAGAGGAATGTTCCTTCCTTYCCCCCAGTGAAGGTGCACTGTCCTGAAGCCCAAGCCAGGCAAAATCCATCCCAGCCAGCGATGAATTTTGTCCAGAGAAATGTATCACACTTGAAAACCTGGTGTCTCAGCATCCTGTCAAACCAAACAGCACATCTTTGGATGGAAAACCCAAAACCTCAAACCTGATTAGGTGTAGAGCTTAGATCACATTCTGATACCCAGACTTTAAGGAACCAGTCTTTATGTATAAAAAACCTTTTTTGTCTAAATGAGCAAAAAATGTGTATCCTAATAATTCAAATGCAAAAAAAAAGAGAAATAAGGCAAGCCAAAACCAGTCACAGCAGCAACCTGCAAAAGGGAGAGGCAAACAACAATGAATACTTCTTCAAGCACGTCAGTCTGGAGAGTCAGAAGTTGGCTATGGTGCAAGTGAAGCATTCATAGGAGATAAGGTCAGAACAGAAAAACAATGAATATTTTGCATCTGTAGTCAGTGAGGAAAAGCTTGGAGATGTTCCTGTGCCAAAAGTCATCTTTATATGGACATGGCATTGGATTTGGCTCATGTTCAAGTGTCAGCAGAAGTAGTTGAGGAATAAATAGCCAAACTAGAGCGTGCAAATGCACCAGGCTGAGGTGGTTCACCTTAGTGCTCAGTGGGAGCTCGAGGGTGAAACAGTTCAATTACTTAATTGTAGCATGTAATCACTGTGTGTAACAGCCTCAGCCCTGAGAGCTTCAAGGTGACAAATGCTAAGGGTTCGGGGATAAGACTGACCCTGAAGTCTGAGGTTCCCTCCTGGGCAAAATGAAATTGTCACTAAGAATCCCATTAGGGYAGAGTTGGATATATGTGAAATACTGTGAAGAAAAGAAAGTTGGTTTTCCTGGAAAAAGGGAACACTCCATAAACCTATTACAGTTCTTCAGAGGGGTCGATAAGCAGGTGGTATATCTGCCTGGATTTCCAAAGGGTCCATCACACKAGTTTCTTACAGGAATGCAGCTGTYGTGGGATTAAGAGAAAAGGCTTGGAACAGATAAACATCTGGTGAAAGGATTCTCAAAGAGCAGCACTGAATGGAGGGAGGACAGGAATGGAGCCCCACAGGGACCTGGGCAGGGCTCTGCTCATTTCAGCGTATTCAGAAATAATCTTGAAAATGAATGGRAACAAAAAGGAGTGACAAAGCTTGCTGCTGATGTTAAGGCATTCAGGGTCATAAATACACCAGACAACGTGAAGATGTGTACAAGGACCTCATGATAGTGAATAATGAAGCAACTCAGGACATCCAGAGGAGATAATTGCAAAGATAAAAACKCAGGAGGAAAACAATCCCAGCTCCTCAAGCACTGGTCTCTGCACTGATTCTTATCCTCAGAAATAGCCTCTTTTTTCTTCCAGGTTCAGCTGAACATTATCCTGCACACCCCAGCTGCATTTGTGCCTCATGATGGCCCAGGCTTTGGTGGAAACATAAACCCAGGAGGAGAAGGGAAGGGACTCAGCAGTGTGTAAGCATAAAACCAGGATACAGCAGGGTGTTTAATGGCCCATGTGAGATGACTGCAGTTCCTGTGGCTCAAATTGAGACCAGGGTAGTTTGTGGTCCATGCAGAGAACACAGTCAGTCACTCAGGGCCTGGAAGGGCAGAGTACCAGGGTCAGCAATGCCCAGGGAGATATGGGACGCCCTCCCCACAGGCATTTCCCAGGGCTGCACATCACAGCTCAAGCCAAAGTGCCTCCCCAGGCACATGATGTGCTCAGACCACAGAAGTGGCACAGGCAGGACAGTGCAGGGATGTTTTTAGCCCCTGCCCTCTGCTCCCATTTCTCTGCACAAAACGACTGGCCCAAGGGGAAAGTTTCCTGGAGGGGAAAAAGCACCAGGCTGAACAGAGAGGACAAACTGATGTGTCGACTGTCCTTAAACACTCTACCCTAGTTGAGCTCTTCTGACAAGCTACAGCAGCCCTGAGAGCTGGTGACAAACCCACAACACTGAGGCAGCTGGAGGAGCTGACAGGTTTTAGTCACACAGCACTGCCTGGAAAGAGTTTGAGGACAGTGGTTATGGCCAAGTGCCTGGGAAGCTCAAGGTCTCCTGAGTGCCAGAAGGTCCCTCAAGTATCACGTCTGCACCTTCCTGCTTGGCCAGTTTAGTCTCTTCAAGATGTTGCTGTTAAATTCATAGAGTACAAACTTCACTCTAATGAGGCACTGTAAGAAAATAACTTTCCCAGCACTGGTATAATTGAAATTAGGCCATATATCACTGAAGCAATATCAATAGCTATCAAGTTGGAGTTTGCCAAGAATTACGGTTTTGCTTTGAGTGGATTCATTTGAGCAGAGCTGTTCTTACATGGCCAAGCATTTGGCATCAGGGAAGAGGAGCTTGGTTAAACCCACTCCCAAAGGTAGTCTCGGTCCCTGGGTGAACAGTACATAACCAGCTGAGATTCAGGGCACTCAGACCCCATGCTGACCAGCTCACCCCCAGCTATTTTTAGTAAAAGATCTAATCAGTAATTGTCAGAGCTGGGTACAGCCTTTCAGCCCTGCCTTCTGCCACTGACATGTCCCAGCCCTGCTCCTGCGGGCAGCACTGCTGGGAGGGGAGCTCAGCTCCCTGAGACCCTGACCACAGCGTTACCTGTGAGAGAGAGAGAACAGAGAACAAACTCTCTCCTCCATCCTCCTCACTGCATTTCCCCAAGTTTTCTAATTTTGCCAGCATTGTGAAGGGGTCAAATTCTGTTTTATATTATCTGTTTGTTCCTGCACAAGACAGCAAGGTCCTGGCAGGGCAAGCCAGAGCAGCCCTCCCAGACTGGGAATCCAGAAGGGAAGCTCTGTGCTCAGCTGTGGGTGGAGGATAGGCAAAAGCAGAGCTTTTTATCCCAAATTTAGAAAAATTCATTGAAAAAGGTCTTGGGGGCTTACTTCTCATGCATAGCTATAGTCTGGGGGGATTTGAGGGCGGGTGCACCCTCCTGGGATGAGAGCAGCAGCCTGTTTCTGGCACAGCATGGCTGGGAGGGAGGGCACAGCACACTCCTGCTGGGCATGAGAGGGTTTCCCAGACACAGGCACCTGTGTGTCCCTCAAATCCCAGCCCAGAGCCGCTTCCTCAATCTCCACAGACCTCCCAGGCTGGATCAGCAATGACTCGGAGCAGGACCACTTCCAAACTCGGTCAGTGGCAGCAGCCTGACTTCCCACTGGGAGACTCCCAGGGTAGCACTGGGTGGCTCTGTCTGGCTCTGCCAGCGCAACCTGAGCAGACTCCACGTGTTGTTTGGAAAGGTGGGAAWGTGATGAGACTGCAGAGTTTATTCTGCCACCTCTTTGCAGGGCAGGAGCCTCAGCAGCTTTCTCTGAGCAGACATCAGAGATGGGCAGGACAGGCTTCAGCTTCAGCTTGGCACCATCATCCAACAGCCTCTGGYGGGGCAATGCCTCTCCCTGCTCCCTGCACTGCAGCACCAGCCCTGGCACGGCACGACCCCAGTGGGAGGCATCACACTACTTAAAGAAAATTATGTTGCTGGCCTTTTCATTATGTTGCCCAGCAAATGTTCCCATGAAATATAGACCTAATTATCTACCCACATTCAGATTACTCTAAGATGCAATTTTCTTCTACTCTGTGGAGTTTGCTCTCCTTCTGTGGATCTCATGATTGAAATACTCTCAATTAGTTACTATTCTGCTGGCTGAAATCTTGAGCTGACAAGGCTGCTCCATCCGGGTCTCGCTGGCCTTACAACAATCGGTGACAGCGGGTCACAGGCAAGGCATAGAGATGCATCAGCACTCAGATATGCCAGTTATTTATTAGATTTGTATCAAAAATGGAAGCTGGTCAGGACTGAGGGATTGAAATGTGAAGTATCAACATCATAGAATCATTAAGGTTGGAAAAGACCTCTCAGATCGAGTCCAACCATTCCCCCAGCATTGCCAAGGCCACCACCAAACCATGTCCTCTGCAAGTGCCACATCTACACATCTTTTGAACCCCTCCAGGGCTGGTGACTCTACCACTGCTCTGGGTACACTACTGAGCAAAGAAAAGAAACAGCCTCAGCATGCATGATTGCAGTGGTTGCTGTCCATCCCTTGGGTGGGATCTTTCCAAAAGCATAATCCTAAATCCCTGTGAGGGAACTGCCCAGGAGAGGAAGACTCTGGGTGAGACATCATATTTCTGAGTCAAGAGAGCTGACAGAAGAGTGAATGTTTCAAGAGCAGCATTGCATTATATTACATACCTCTCTTTTCCTTAAAATGAACCGGCAGGTGAAGAGAAGCAAAAGCAAGGAGCATTGGCTGTAGCAGGAAGGAGGATTTGAGCAGGATGAGACTGTCATTTCATTCCTATTTACTGCATCAAATTGACATCAGCCAGTCCCTCAGAAYAAACTACAATAAATTATTAAACCAATTACTGTAACAAAGGAAACAACAATGTGGATATGCCATATAGGGAAAAGATTCCTTAACTTCTCCACAGAGTTGTGGAAGCCCTTGTGTGAAGGCTCTCTGGAGGCCTTTGCTGGAAGTCTGTCACAGCAACTTCTCTTGGCCATACTGAGGCACACTGATCCCTCCCAGGGTGACCTGTTCCCACACCACACCACCCTCCTGGGGAAGGGAAACTGATTTTGTACCTACCACAGACATATTTTACACCAGTGAATCCAGGGACTGCTCTGCAGCTGTGCAGGTGCAGGACTTGGCCCYTACAATGGAAGTTCCTCAAGGTCGGGATTCCAGAAACAGCTCCAGGAACAGATCGGGTGCTAATTGATTGCTCAATGATTCAGTGATTACTCAGTTTTTGCTCCATCCACATCTCAGTATTTCATTGTTTGGCAAAATATCAGCCTGACTTTGTCCTGACATTGGCACCACGCAGTAGAAGAAGAGCTGAAATTTGAAGTGATTGCGTCATATCTAAAATGGAAGAAAAAGTGTTGTGATTAGAGGAAGGTTTGTGTGACCGTGTCCCTGGAAACACCTCACTCAAAAAACTCTGCTCCAGCCTTACCCTGCACTGTGTCCAAGCCTTGTTGTATCTGAAAATTCTGGGTGTAGAAATGAAAACRTTGGAATGAAACATCTGCTGGCAGAAGGCTCAGATTATGAGTATCAGTGGACAAGGGGATTATAGATGTTATCTGTCTGGATTTCTGTAYGACYTTTRAGACAGTCCCCCACAATATCCATGTCTCTTAATTGGAGAGATATGACTTGATGGATGGACTGCTTGGTGGATGAGGAATTGKTTGKGTGGTCACATCCATAGGCCAGTCGTCAATGGCCCAATGTTCAGATGGAGCTCAGTGATGAGTGGTGTCCCTCAGGGGTCTGCATGGGGCCAGTGCTGTCAAATATCTTCATCAGGGACACAGGCAGTGGGATGGAGGGTGCTTCCAGCAGTGACACCAAGCAGTTGCAGGGTCAGCCACCAAGGGGTGTGGTTCACACAAGGGAGGGAAGCTGGAAGAGCTTCTGAGGGCACAGCCAAAGAGCTGGAAATGCAGCTCCCCTGGAGCCCAGGGCATGGCAGGAGCAGCAACAACAGCACCCTCCAACACGGTGCTCGTGCCCATCATGAGGCTGCATGAGGGAGCAGCAGTCGGGCACATGGGGACTGATCCTGCACAGAGCGAGGAGCAGGGAGACAGCAGAGAGAAGCATTCCGGGAGTGTGACTCAGAAAGCTCAGCTGGAGGATGAGGAGGGATGCACACACATTCAGGGCCATCAGCAGCTCCTGGCCCCAGTGAGGGTGTAGCAAAATAGCTGCCATCTGCTTCAGCTGGAGCATCACACAAAAGCACAGGCAGCAAGGAGCTTCTAGCTCAGACCCTGTTGGCAAGGAGAACAAATTCCACAATTGCTACCAAAATAGCCCAAGGCACAGGAGAGGAATGGCCACGGTGTGCATGCAGGTTTTCTGTTCTGCTCTCTCTGCCCCTGCCCCACTTCCAAGCTGTCCCATGGAGAGGAAAAAGAGCAACCCCCAAAGGTTCRTCAGGATTCAAAGCAATGCTGAGTGGGATTTGGCAGAGGGCTTGAGATGGGCAGCAGCTCAATCCATCACCATACTGCAGGAAAGGACCTGGATGCTGCTGTGAATCTTCAGCAGAACCAGAGGCAAAAGTGCCGTGCTCATGCAGAACAGGAGAATGTCATGGCACAAGAATTAACMCAGTAAGGGTGATATCATGTGTGGGCTGTGCAGGGCTGGGACAACCCCAGCKTGGGATGCYTCAGGGGACGTTTKGRCTGGTTGGAGAGGGCTCAGAGGGARAACCAGGAGGGGTCAGATGGTGTGAGAGTGCAGCCTGTGAGCAAAGGCTGAAATGAAAGACCATGGCGAGGCCACAGCAACACACTCAGTTATGTACAAGGCTGAAGGCAGGACAGGGCAAGGAGCAATGAGCTTATACTGTGATGGGGAAATTCAGGTTCCACCTGAAGAAAAACTGTGTAAGGACTGGGAAACAGACTTCCAGGGAGAGCAGTGATGCTCCAGAGTGGGGAGAGCAGTGCWGGTGTGCCCAGCTGGAGCAGAACCTCCCTTGGGCACCAGCTCAGATGGGATGGGCTCAGCACTGCTGCTCCTGCCCAGGACACACCACAGAGTCACCCAAACCCCTGCCTGATAGGGCTTGTCGGGCTCTTCATCACTCAYGGAACCAAAACCTCATGGAGACTGTAACAATTCTGAGAATTCAAGGGAAAAAACCTTCTGCAGAGTGGGAAATCAGCTGTTCTCTGTGTTGAGATTGCAACAGGGCAGAAAAGCTGATATTGCAGAGTCAAGAAAATGTAACTGGCTGAAAGCCCATCCTATAAATTGGTAATCCTGAAAACAGCCATTGAAAGCAAAATGTCACTAAATATGAGGAGGAAGAAAGGAATACTGATCAATATGCAGCCACCACAACAGGCTGTGGAGCAGAGATATTGATAGAGTGGGATAAAGGGACAGAGGAAAATCCATCTCTGGCAAAGCCACAACCAGTAAAGAGTTGTTCACTAAATACATTAGGAACAAAAGAAACATTAATGATGTTTTAGACTCATTTCATAGACTTAGAAAAGCATAAAAGGATTTTGGTCAGAAGCAACCTCAYGGGTCTCCAGTCCAACATTGGAACAGGACTGGTATCCAAGTGACATTGCCTTGCTCAGGGATCACCCAGGTGAATTTAGAAAATTTCCAGACATGGAGAGACCCCAACATTCCTGGATGAGGAGGTTTGCCAGTGACAAGGCCCTCAGCAGGTCCCTACTGCATTTGGAAAGGATGGGAATGTCAGCCATGAGGATGATGAATTGTCTGTGGTCTGATAACAACCCAGAGCATCTCGGGTGCCATCTGTGGGGTTTCTAAAGCAGCAGCTCCGTGTGAGCTGCACCTGAGGGCCCTCGAGCAGCACACTGAGCTGAGCTGAGCCACATTCTCCTGCTGCTGAGAGCCTGCAGGCCCAGGAGATGCCAGCTTTGGCAGGGCACTGACGGGCTGCTCGGCTGCCCTGGTTAACAACTGCTTGGGCCAGCACCACACATCCACACTGAGAAATGGAGAGGACACAGAGGGTTCAATTAATAGAGAATTCAGGGATTAAAAATACTCCCATCAGTATGGTGCAATGGAAAATGTCTTGTCAAATGAGCCTCTGTTCATCCTTTGAGAAAATTACAAGTTTGTAGATAAAGGTTACCACATAGCCATTATTTGCTTAGCTTTTGGCAATGTGTTTGACTTGATATCCGATGACACCCTAATTACAAATTTAGAGCTATACAATCCCAATAAAGCCCACATTAAATGGATGGAGAGCTGCAAAACCCGCTCGAAAACAAGGACTCGTCAGTGAACAGAGATGATTTAGAGGGATTTTGCCAGAGTGGGTCCCAGCCTGACACTAATCAATGTTTTCATCATTGATTGAGAAATGAGCACAAAACACAGCTGATAAATTATACAGCTGCTGGGAGCAGAAGGACTGGCAGTGAATAATTATGACAGAGAAGTTCTACGGAGCAACTGGGATCTTTTCTGTGCACAACCCATTTTCACTTGGCAGCATTAAAATAGGCCAGCTTTCAAACAGGAACGGAGGAAAGGTTTCATCCAAAAGAGTTGGGAGGAAATATTTCACCCAGAAAAAGGATGGGAGGAAAAGTTTCATCAAAAAAAGATGGGATGCAGAGAATCTAGACACCATCAGGGGAAAGTAAATCAGAGCAGCTGCTTTTGCATCACTCCAGCACCACAGCACTGGCCTGCAGAGACTGGAGGCTGAGGATGAAGAAAGCAGGACAGTCCTGCAGTGCAAGGAATGGTAGAGAGAGGACACCAGAGGTGTCCAGGGGACAGCTGAAGTGCCAAAGGAGTCAAACAAGGCCTCAGAGTGAAGATGGACAAAGTCCCCAAGCTGCAGACACACCATGGAGATCAAGTCAAGGGGCTGGGGGCAGGATCCAGCTTGGACCTACTGTCACCTCCACCCTTAGAGCAGCTCAGGGACCTGTCCATGCAGCACCACTTTTCCTCATTGTCTTGGTGGCCTCCAAAAGCACAACACTAAAAGAAAAATACTCATTTACCTGAGAGAAAAATAACTGCTTTGCTGAATTCTTGCATCAAGCTGGGGTTACATTCCTCCCTTCAACATTGTTTTCTGTCAGCAGYTGTTAACATGGAATGAAGGGAAGCTGAGGGGCTTTTCTGAGGAGGAAGATGAGGAGCCCGGAAATGAGACAGCCCAGGCTCACAGGAGGGTCTGTGCAAGGAGCAGGGGCCCGACTGCCAGGTGACCTGCAGTGATTTATGCACCACCAGCAGAAAGACATTTCTTGGTGTAGATTCTGCACCTGCAGCCCCAGAGGGGCTTTTCCATCAGCTGCTCCTAAAGCCCAGCAGCCCAGGAGCCCTGGTGACCCTCTGATGGCCACAGTCTGACCCAGCCAGGCCATGGCCCTTCGCAGCTGCTGGGGAAGCGCTCGGCTCTGCCGGTATTTTTAGCTCTGCCCACGCCAYCGCTCGAGTTCACGGCGTGACCTACTTTGGGAAGGCAGAGCGCTGGCCCTGCTGGGTCCCCACGTGCTGGGGAGGATGCTCCAGCCCCACGAGCAGCGCCCCCGGGGCACCCTGTCCCTGGCACATGGTGCTGTGCCTCCCTGCGGATCTGCACAGAACCCAGGGGCAGATTTTGGGGAGGAGGAGGAGGGTCCTGCGGGAGCCAGGGCTGTCTGCAGCAGGGACATGTGCAGGCTCCCAGGTGGGTGCTGCTCTGCAGGGACTCCACAGGCTTTTGGCTGAGCTCTGCGCTTCCACTTTTCCCTTGCCTTGCTAAAACCAGCAGCTCCCAGACTGGCATGGCCCCAGCCAGGATTTGGGTCCCCAAGGGAGTTATCCTCAACAGCTCAGCTTCCCAGGGGGCCCGACTGCGTAGCCAGCCCAGCTGGGCCTTATGGAGCCTCCAGCTTGACTCTGGTGAGCGYAAAATCACAGACTGACTTTAGAGGTACCTTAAATCTCACCTCGTTGCCATGGGCAGGGACACTCCTCAGTGCTCCAAGCCTGTCCCACCCCATCTCCAGCACTCCCAGTGATGGCGAGTGGAGCTGCTCTGATGTCGGTCCATGCCCACGCTCTGGTGTCCACTTCACCCACRGCTCCATTAAGGACCAGGCTCATTCCCAGGGTCACTGAGCAGTCAGAAATCTGAGGAATCAGGAGTCCAGACCTTCTCTCTTGAGTACTTGGAAAACCTCTTTCCTGACACTTGTGGTGCATGGCAAGGGTCACTGCTTGCAGAAGAGCWCCATAAAGAGTCACACTGACCCCAAAATCCCCTGCAGAGCTCTGCTCTCCCCTCTGCTGCCAGGACCAAATCTCCTTCAGCACCAGGAGGAGTCTCACAGGTGGCTGTGGCTGCCCGGGCTGTGCAGCCCCGTGTCAGCACTCGTGGCTGCAGCCCTGGCACCGAGCCACGGGGCCGGCACAGCCTTGTCCTTGCCAGCTCTTTGCTGCCTCATTACACCCGAAATCCCAGGGGTCCATCGCTTTGCCAGCGCAGCTCTAGAAGCTTTTCTGAACTTTGCTTCGCTAAAAGCTTTCTATTTCCAGCAAAGATGCAAGCGGAGGGGAGGGGTTTTACAGCCACCAGGTGACAGCACCGGGGCTGAGCCGTGGGGCAGTAACTCAATGCGAGAAGGGAACAGAAGGGGAGATAGGGAGGGAGAGAAATCACCCATGAGCCACTTCCAGCTAATTCAGCACCCGAGTGGGGAGAGGAGCAGCAGCAACAACCTGGTGACACCCTGGGGCAGCAGACCCACACCGGTGGAGAGGGGAAGGCACCAATGCAGGACTGAGAGCAATGACACCAAGGACAACACWCGCGTCCCTCCTGACTCATCCGACCACGCAAAGGCCAGCACCCTGCACAGGCTGGGCAAATTCTCACTCCACACGCAGAAACAGCCCTCCTGGCAGTGGCTGTGATCAGCTGAAACCTTCTTGTGCCTCGAGGCAGCCATTAGTCAGGTGAAGAAGGAGAGTTCACAGCTCAGCCCACGCTGAGCCGGCATCCACGTGCCAGATGGAGCAAGAACCTTGCGCTGGATGCAAAGGCAGCCACAGGCACAGCCAGTGCCCAGAGCACCTCCCTGTGCCTCCCTGGGTCCAGGGGCTGCAGAGCACCTGCCAGGCCATGCCAAGGGCAAACGGGGCGTTTGGGGTCACCTGTGGCCCCTGTAGCTGCCTATGCAGCAGCAACGTGCTCAAGCACACTCACCCCCAGGCCAGGGCTGCTCGTGCTGTGCCAGCCTCACTCGACACATTCCCCTGGGGCTGTGCATCACATCTAATGTGCCTTCTTCAAGGAAAAAATGTGTCATTTATGGTACATTTAAAATTAATGCACATTTGGTGTTCTTGCTGATCCCGAATTATCCCCTGCATGAGTGCAGCAGTGAGGAGCTGAGCTCGGCCCCGCCAGGACAGCAGCGCTGCTGAGCCTCCCTCCCTTCCAGCCACACTGCCAGCCACAAACTCCCAAAAATAAGCATTTCTAGCAGCACTGCGAGCACTTGTACCTCACCAGTCTAACCTCTGCCTGTTCCTGGGGGTTCTGTGCCATCCCAGGCTCAGCACAGCTCTGTCTGCAGGGCACAATGAACACAAAGGTCACTCCTTATGGATAAAGCCCTGCCYTCCCAGAGCTGGGGTTGGCTGCTTCCTGATGGGCAGCTCATTCCTGCCCATAACCCCTGAGTGCATGAGCCTTAACTAAAGCTGTCCCTGATGCTGCTGCTGGCAGTGGCGAGTGGTGGCAGTGGCTCTGCCATGTGAAAATGCCACACTGCCACAGGTGCCTTCCCACTTCTTGGAGCACTGCTCCTGCTGCCTGCAAGGAACCTCCAGCAACCATCCTGGCACACACATCTATATTTATATTTATTAATATATGTATATATTTATATATACATATATTTATATATGTATATATTTATATATACATATATTTATATATTTATATTCTCTTCTAAAATCAGGATAGACATTGGTACCACTTTGGGTTTGCTTTTCATTTTCCATATTATTTCTTTTCAAAACAACGGGCAAATGCTTTCCTTGCCTTTGCTGCTGGCACATCTTCCCAAAAAGCTGTGATGTCAGAAGGGGGTTGGCAATGCTGATCTGAGCCATGGGTGTCCCCAGGCTGCAGTGAGCTGGACATGCTGGCATGTCTCAGCTTTCACACGCAGCACCCACAGGGGCCGTGCCCCATCCCCATTTCCCAAAGCAGCTCCCAGGCATGGGATGCAGGTACAAGTGTGGATGCTCTGCCAGCTCCTTCCAGCACTGTTTATACCATAACCCAAATTAAAGCCATGGGGGAAAAGAGGGTCAGAGCCTCCATGACCTGAAGACGGGACAGGGACAAAGGGCACAAAAGCAAATGCTGCCRGTCCCAGTGGGAGCAGAACCAGCCATCAGCTGGGAAGGGATATTTATGGCAGTCAGTGCCCTGGGACCAGCAAAACATCCCAAAATCCCGTTCACCAAACAAAAACACCTTACAACAGCATCGACTCCTGCCCATGCTGAAACCTAGTGCCCCATGGCCATGTTTTGGTGGGGCTCTAGGGATAATGGCAGGTGCCAATCCTGCCATGCAGAGTCCTGGAGGGAGAGAAAAATATTTTCCATTTATTTCTTTTTTGCTTGATTTCTTTTTTCTTGATTTTCTTAGCAGCCCTTGCAGTGACAGGGAGGTGAAGCCAGCAGCGCAGCAGAGCCCCCACATCTCAGCAGCTCCAACACAGCCCTCGGGCAACACCCAGGGAAAATCACACCTCRGGGAGGTCAGGGAGCACAGGCAGAGAGGCTGAGATTAATTTGGAACAGCACRCAGGGAGAATGACGTCTGCCAGGGAAGGAGCATGGCTGGGCTCCACCACAGCCCGGCCATCCCTGCCTGGGGAGCRGAGCCCGGAGGGGCTGCAGGGACACATCGGCCCCACACAGGGACAGAAACCYGAGAAGCCTCAGCAGGAGCTGTCACTGCGGGCTGGGCATGAGCCAGAGCCCCACTGCTCACATCAAAGCTCTGCCCCAGCCTGGCCAGGGCTTCCTGGATGTTTTGGACAGGTGCTTCCAGCTKCCACATGTTCCTTCTTCTTTCCAAGCCCCACTGGAGGTTCTCTAGGAGCTCTGTGGCAGCTTTAAGGCAGCAGCCAAGTTTGTTTCTTGCACCGAACCCTTTGCAGTAGATTGACCCCAGGGTGCTACCCACAGGGACAAGAGTGCCACTGCCACCAGCCCTCAGTGGGGACAGCCCCAAACAGCCTCCCTTGATCCCTGGCATCCCCTCTCCAGAGGGCGTTCCCAAATCCCTCCCTGAGTCCCGTGCTGGCCCTGTCCCCTGGGTGCAGCAGCCCCGGTCACTGCAGGGCCCGTGGGTGTCCCCCACTGTGGCTGCTTGGGGGGTTCAGGCCAGGCCCCTGAGCAGGATGGGGGCTGGGACACGATTCTGAACACTCAGTCAAAGCTTTATCCCCAGCAGATGTGTCAGCCAAAGGTTTTGAGAGGAACATTCCCTCTGCAGCTCCTGCTCACGGCCATGGCTCCTCAGGACCTTGCTGCGATCCCGCTGCCTCAGTGTTGGCACTGCTTGGCACCAGATTTGTGGTGGGAACAAGCTCTGTGTCCCCTTCACCCACAGTGAAGCCTTCAGGCCTTGGCAGCTACTTCAGCTCCTCCAGCAAAGCCAAATTCATCCAACTGGTGATCAGATTGCACCTTTTTGGGGACATCACCCACACACAAAGAAACCACAGGGTGGTTTCCAGGCGAAGCCAGCACCTGGCTCTGACCAGGAGAGGAGCCCCAGGCTCTTCCAATGCCCTCCTCCCATGGCAYTGCCAGCAAAGCAGAGCCTGGGGGACAAAGGGGTGACACAGCACCGGCTCCTGGGGCAGTGCTGGTGTCCCGGTGGGCAGGGATCCATTCAAACCTCCTGACACAGAAYTGCACCCACAGTCATTGGGTGCCCCTGGGTGCAGGAGCAGCACGGGGCTGATTCACCTCTGGCACCCTGGACAGCTGCAAGACAGCAGCAAAGCAAGATGGAAAACCAATTTTGCTTTTTTTTACATTCCTCAGCATGGATTGGTTTAATGTCCGTGGCCCAGTGACACAAGAGGCAGCAGGGAGGAAAGACGTGATCAGTTATTTAGGAGAGACTTTCAGTCTCACATCAGAGGTTCATCTCCTGAATTCACACATCTGACCAAGTGCTGTTTCCCGGTGGCACAAGGCACAAAGCAAATAGAGGGTCTAATTAGCACACACAGGAGCTCAGTGTTTGTTTTCTGTGACTCCTTTGGTGAGCCCAGCAGCTCCAGGAGCACATCTGGCTGGCAGGATGTTTGCAGGGAGAATACACAGCTTGGGAATGARTTACCTGATGGAACAGAGGGGAAGAGCTCTCCTGGAACACGAGCAGCCAGGCTCAGGCTGACAGAGCTCTCATTCTCCTGGACAGTGACCCGTGGTGCCTGTTCTGGGGATGCCCTGGGCAGAGGGAACACAGAAAATCAGCTCCTGCTCCAGAGCAGAGCACAGAGGTGTGACAAACACTGTCTGTCCACTGCCAGGAGATTGGAGCCAACCTCTGCTGAAGGCATTTGTGGTGTCAGCTGTGTCCTTTGGAGGCAGATGGCCCAGGATGGGCTGGGTAAGGRCAGCCAGAGGACCTCAATCACCTCTGGGGTGAGTCTGTGCTCCAGCTCTAATCCCCATTATCCAGGGACAGGTTCCTGGAGTGTAACCATCAATAAATACAGACACTGAAGGGTCTCACAGCTGGTTTGCCAATCCTTTACCAAAAAACCAAAGCTCTGAATTGTGCTGCTGCTACTGCATGAGATGTTTGCCCAGAGCAGATTTGCTGGAAGGCAGGCACTCACCTACTCTCACTCAGGCCAGACAGGGCTTGGAGCAGCCTGGGACAGTGTCCAGGTGGTGTCTCTGCCCATGGCAGGGTGGAATGGGAAGAGCTTTRAGGTCCCTTCCATCCAAACCAGGCTGGGATTCAGTGACAGAGGAAAACCCGATGCAGGGCAGTTAGAGGAGAGCATGACAGGAGAGGGGGTTAAATGCAGAGAACGGGGCAATTCACAGCTTTGACAACCACCAGGGCCCTCAGTGGTGCCCCCAAACACCTTCCTGGCCTCAGGGCACTGCCCAGCTCTGGGGAGCTGAGGGAAGGAGGCAGCTTTGGGAAGTGTCCCCGGTGCTCTGATTGGATGACAAATCCCTTCAAGTCAACAGCAGCTGCTCTGATCTGGAGCTCCCATAAAGCCAGAATGACCTGGGGTGTGCAGCCATCAGCAGTGACAGATGTGACACAAACTGAGCAAGCACAAGGGGATGTCTGGACAGGGTCCAACACATCCACAGCTCCAGCCCCGGGGACACAGCACTGGAGATTTCTCCCCAGGGCCTGATAATACCCGGAGTGACTCCAGCTGGGGGGAGCAGCAGGAAACCCTGGGTGCTCCTTTGCCAGTCTGATCCAAGCAGAAGCACTCTGGGCTCTCAGCTGCGGACAACCTTCTCTTTGTAGGACATGACACAAAGAAACACACAGACATTTCAATTCAGCAAAATAACTTTATTTCAACAGGGCAAGTAGAGCCAAGTGGTGTCCAGAGCTGCCTGGCAAGTGTCAGCTCCATGATCCACCAGTAAATGTCCTGCTGCTGACTCCAGGATCCAGGCTCTGTGGCACCCTTCACAATGATTTCTTAGGTTTAGATTTCAAGTGAAATACATTCAGATTTGCTCCTGTCGAAGCATTGCTCACCAGCACGTGGTTGGAAGTCACTGAGGAGTTAATTACACAGTTACCTGATTCGCAGGAAAAGAAAGCAACGCTGCAACCCACCGACCCCTCCCTGTCTCCAGGGCTGCTGCTCGGAGCCTTCCCAGCACCTCGCAGGGGGAGATCCCGGCACTCTTTGGGCCTTTGTGGTAAAAACATKGGCTGAAAACACAGCAGCAGCAGCAATCAGGGCAGCTTGGAACTGCACATTTGCCCTTTGCCAGTGTGGGATGAGGAACTGCTGCTCCTGGACCTGCATTAAGGAGCAGAGCCCACGGCAGCTCCCTCTCCCTGCAGTTCCTGAGGAGCTGGGGCACGGTGCAGGCTGTGCCCAGCCCTGTCTGGGGAAGGATGAACTCTGGGCGTTGGTTTTGGTTTGAAGAATTAAATAAATAAATAGGGCTGCTGTGGCAGTGGGATGGGCTGTGGCTCTCAGCTGCAGCTCGGGCTGTCCCAGCTCTATCCCGGCTCTCCCGTGCTGCTCGCCTGGCTCTCCCCGCCAGAGACATTCCTGCGCTTCCTCAGCTGCACATCTTCATCCTGCAGGAGAACACRGAGCACAAATGCATTCTGCAGGGCTCTCTCTGAGCTGGGTCAAACCAGCCCTCTTCCCCTCCAGCTCCTCTTTCCCATCAGCTCTGATAAGCCCAGCAAACAAACCCCCATCACTCCAGCTCCCCTCTCCAAACACTGGCACAGCCTCACATGGACCCTTCCCAAGCCATCCTCATGCTCCCCGAGGAGCTGCTCATGGCAAACACAACAGGCACCTTCCAAAGCCACAGGCTGCACTCAGAGCAGCAGGGATGTGACCTGTGTGAGCTGTGCTGCTCAGCTTAGGGGTCATTCCAGAGCACCCCTGCTCTCATTTCCCTCAGGGTGGACCTGCTGTCCCCCAGAACTGAASCCYTGTGGCTGGAAGGGACCTCTGGAAGATAAATCCAGTCATCTGCTCTAAGCAGGGCTGACCCAAGTGCTGGAGCTGGCTCTTCAGGGCACTGATTTTGCTTTTCAAGTATCTCCAAGTGCAGAATTTCCACCCTCCCTGCACAGCCTAGGCTGAGTGCCAGCTGTGTGTGCAGGGCAGTGTTGCCCACTGTGCCCAGGGAGGGTTTCCTTCAGCACAAGCTGTGCCTGTCCCCTCTCGGATTTTTGCTGGGCATCTTGTCCACAACCCCCTTCCTCTCCATGACCCCCTCCTCCCTGCCCACCCTGCAGGCAGCTGGCAGAGCCTCCCCTCAGCTCCTCTCCCCCAGGCTGGAAGAGGCAGCTCCCTCAGCCTCTGCAGCCCTGATCCACCTCATGAGCAAAYCCACGGAGCTGCAGGACYGGGATTTMACCGTGGCCARGTTTTGCCACACKTGGCACCTCTGTRGCTGAGTGACCTGAGCAGGGTGAGCATGTGCCACTCAGTGTTTGTCCTAATCAAAAGGAAACTCACTCCTGCACAGCCCTCCTCAGCCACCCCTCCCAGCTGCTTCCCTCAGCACTTTTCCCAACACATCCAGCTCACAGCAGTCACTCTGCTCCAGTGCAYTCGTACCGAGTCAGAGTCTTCCTCAACCTGGTTGCTTATGAAATCAAGATAATCATCCTTCTGGCTGYCCAGAACTTCCTCCTCGTACTCAGTCTGGTAGTCTGACTCATCTGAAAAGGGAAGAGACAAAGCACAGGGTTTAAGTGGCAGGCAGAGGAATGGGGAGAGGAGTGACTGTGACTGTCCCCGAGCACAGGCACAGGCAGCACAGTGCCAGCAGCTCTCTGCAGCCCAAGAACTGGCACTGCTCACACACAGAGCTCAGCTCTGCAGCCACACGAAAACAAAGCATGTCCTCTCTATGGATCAGTGTCCTGGTGCCCCCAGAAGCCAAGGAAGCCCAGCACCAGCAGCCCTGTCCGTCTGTCCGGCCATTCTGCCGGGTGCCAGTTCCCAGCCCGAGGGACACGAACTCTGCTCCTGGGGGATGCTCCTGGGGAGTGCCCTTCACAGTGCTGTTTCCACCCCTCAGCCCAAACAGAGTTGTGGGACACCTCCAGAAGCCTTGGAGCTGCTTATTCCAACTCCCCTGGGCATGGTGGGCACAGACTGTGCACACAGGGATCCCAGGCATGGGGCAAGCTCTGCCTGGTGTGGAGCTGATAACTGAGCTCTCACAATCCCTGTTCCACAGGGGACGCTGACATTGACATTCCCTTCCTCTCTGCAGAGGACAATGCCTTGCTTTCTCCACTAATCCAGCAGATTAACATAATTTAGAGAGTCTCAGGAGCTGTGCCCTACAGCAGGACACACCGGGCCCAGCCCCTTCCCAGGGAATGAGGGCACAGCAGTGCAGGGCCAAGGCCTCTCCCAGCACCTGGAGATCACCAAAGCTGCAGCAGCAGGAGCAGGAGCTCCCAAGGGACTGGAGGGACAGGACAAGGGGGAATGGCTTTAAGGAGGGCAGGGATGGATGGGATATTGGGAAGGAATTGTTCCCTGTGAGGGTGGTCAGGCCCTGGCACAGGGTGCCCAGAGAAGCTGTGGCTGCCCCTGGATCCCTGGCAGTGCCCAAGGCCAGGCTGGACATTGGGGCTGGAGCAGCCTGGGATAGTGGAAGGTGTCCCTGCCCATGGCAGGGGTGGGATGGGCTTTAAGGTCCCTGCAACCCAAACCCTTTTATGGCCCCCCTGCTGCCAGCACTGACTCCCCACAGCAGCTCCCCACTCCAGGAATGTACGGGGATGAGGGAGCCATCGATGGTCCCAGGTGACCCCCAGGACACCCTGCAGAGCCTGTCCCAGCCCCAGGGGACACCAGGGCACGGGGGCAGCGAGGCAGAGCCCGTGGCAGGAGGCTCCTTCCTGTGCTGGCACCCRGCCCTTCAGGAGGCCACTTCAGGCATGGAAATGACATTTTATGTCACCACTGAAATCACATCTGGGTGACACTGGCTCCTCTGCCCCTCTCCTGAGTTAATTCCATGTGCTCTGGAGCAATACCCAGACTCCAGCCCGCTAGGGAAGAGAGGGGCTCCTCCTCAAACCAGATCCTTGATTAAGAATTTCTCCTGGGAGCCGTCAACAGCATCTGCTCCATGCTGAAGACAACAGCACAGCCTGTTCCACAGCCATTCCTCCCAGCACATAACTAMAACCAACTGCTACAACACTGGGATTAAAGACATTTGGTCTTTTTTATTTTCTTTTATTATTTTTGTGGGTTTTTTTTTTTACTGTGAATTAGTGATTGTTAGTTTTTACTAAACCCCCTAATGATAATACAGAAACTGGAAGTAATAATGATAAACCCCTTAATGATAACAGAGAAACTGGAAACTCATCTGAACAGCAGCAGGCACCACAAAGAAGGGTTTGGAGTTTATACCTCCAATAAAACTAGCTGCCATCAAGACCAAACTCCTCGGTTTCCCCAGCACTACTCAGCATTTAACTGTCCTTCTACAGACACAAAACMAAAACCTTCTCACATCCTTCACACAGCAGCTCTGGGTGCTGGAGGGGAGGGAAGGAGAGCAGGAGGTGGCCCTGCTGTCTCCAAATGTCACCTTCCATGGAGGCTGATGCTCACAGGKACTGTTCTGGGCACCACAAAACCTCCCAGAAGTGCCAAGCAGGAGTGAGGCCTTGGTGCTCTGCTCAGCTCTCCCCATGCCAAGCACAGTCCGAAATCTTGAGCCAAGAGGAGCTTCCAGCATGGCCAGGTCCCTGAGCAGGGAGAGCACATTCCCAGTTGGTGTTTCTTGGATAGGTGCCTGATTCCTGCAGGCAGCCCCCAGCTGGACACTGCAGTGCTGTGGCTGGAGGGGCTCCTGCAGTGGCACTGCCAGCCCTGGGGTCACTCAGGACCCAGGGGCTCAGCACAGCCCCAAATCCATTYGTGCTGCCTCAGAAAAGTGCTTTGCAAGCAGCAAAGATGCAGAGAATGACCTGGTGCCTGCTAAKTGTGTCCCTTGGGAGGTTCTGGGATGTCTCCTGCCTCAGCTGAATGCAACACCATGAACGTTCCTCTTGCCCAGATCCTTTAATCCAAATGACCATTGCTGCAAGGATTGGATCACCTGGGAGGGTGGCACTGGGCTCCCCTGGCCACAGCCACGGCTCTATGAACCCAAATTACAGCTGGACAGARGGATGGTCMWGGCTGAGGGAATGTGGATGGAGAACAGGAACGGGAGCACATCACTGCTGTGCAATGAGASCCCTGTGCCCCAGCACTGGGGTGCCTGGGTGCCTCTGCTCAGCCCTGCCTCAGGGACAGGCTCCTTTTTTAAAACATTTTAAATGGTTTTGGTCACTGCTCTCGGTGTGCTCAAGAGGGGAGAAGAGACTCCCCTGCCCCTTCCCCACAAAGCCCCACAGCTCCTGCCCCATCCAGGCCTTCACCCTCTGTGCTGCCCCATCCCCGCCTAGCAGAACTCAAGCCCTTTGCATTCTTCAGAACAAGATTATTGACAGAACTTCCTCACCCAGCCTGAGCCCTGCAGAGTGATACCAGAACAGGCAGAGCCTTTCTCAGCTTCTGTGATCCCAGACCTCCCTCTGGAAGAGAATTCCAGGGAGAACAAATTCAGAGTCACAGCCAGGCCACCTAGGAGCTCCTTGTCCCCTGTCCCACATGGGCCACAAGCCTCAGACCACGTTCATCCCCATRAGCAGAGCACTGCAGGGAGGTGTCCCCTCCCCAGACCTTCTCCACAGCCCCAGGTATCTCTTTAGCAAAAGCCATGTCGTGCACAGGGGTCACAGAGAATGTCACTACTGCCACTATTGTCACTGCTGCCACTGCCACCCAAATGGGGCAGGGCCCCTGCAGCCCCAGGGAGCACCCACAGCAGGAACACAAAGGATCCTTCACCACAGCGTGCCCACAAGCACAAATCTCCTGCCACCTCATCCTACCCCACTCCCTGAAGATGGATTTCAGCATCCTGGAGGAACATGTGACCCCATCCCATCCCATCCCATCCCATCCCATGCCATCCCATCCCATCCCATCCCATCCCATCCCATCCCATCCCTGCTCTCCCCAGCCCAGACCGTGCCCCCTGAGCTCCCTGAGCCCCGTCCCTGTGCTGCCCTCATACCCACAGCCCAAAGCAGGATCCTGACAGGGATTTATCAGGAGCCACAGAAAGGAGGAGGATCTGTCCCAGTGCTCTGGTTAAATCTTAGCAAGTCTCAGTGCCTGAGCCTTAAATAACCATACACCATGAACTCTTCACTCTTATTCACAATGGCTGCTCCAACCACACTTGATTAATATTTTCTTCGTAAGGCATATGATTGTAATTAGCATTTCAAATTACCACAGGGACATCTCTACAAACAGTCACAGATGGGAGCACTGCTAACTTTAGCTTTCCCTCTGCAGGAACAAGAATCAGGAGGAGGGGAAGAGACTGTTTGGAGAGAGCTCCAGCCTGTGACACACTCGGGGGTTTCAGGCCTGCAGGGCTCTGATCCTTTTGGAGCTGCTCTGCAGGGCAGGGCTGGCACAGGGCACAGAGCCCCTCAGTGCCACCGTGCAAGAGCTGATCATCAATTCTCCTCATCAGCTCACTCTGCTGCCAGAACAGGAGCACACAGCACTGGAGCCAGTGAGTCACTCGTGATCCTGCTCACGACAGCAGGGAAAACATCCTCCAGGCAGGGCAGGGAAAGCATCCTTGGAGCAGGGCAGGGAAAACATTCTTGGGGCAGACTTGAACTCAGCCTCTTCCCTGGGAGCAGAGCCATGGGAAGGACATGGCACGGCCCCAGGGGATGGAAGCTGAGCTGCCACTCTGTCGTTCCCCTCAGATGACACTGGAGCAGGGATCAGTCCCATGAGGAGCACACCAGGCTGGCAGCAGGGACCTCACCATGGCAAGGACATCCCAACTGATCCCTGCAGGAGGTGGCAGGAGGGGACACGGAGGGACTGTCTGGGGCACAGCCTCTGGGGGGAGCAGGGGATGGCCCCCGTGGGTAGCAGTGCTCCCTGAGAGGGCAGAGCTGGCAGTCAGAGCAGGAGCTGCCCCTGTCCCCACCCCAGCCCACCCCACTCACCATCAGCCACCGGAGCCTTCACGGGCTCGATGCGAGACACGATCTCGGCCAGGTCGGTGAAGGAGGTGGTGGGACAGGTCACGTTCTGAAACACAGGSAGGGTGCAGAGATGTCAGCAAACACACACAGTGAAGGCAAACAGGCTGAGACTGTGGAAAAATGAGTGAACAAAACTCCAGAAGTACAAATTCTCCACAGCTGCCCCCTCAAAAGCTGTTATTCATCACTGAGAAATCCTCCCAGCAGCTCTCCTGAGGCAGGGCTGCTGGCAGGGATGGCCTTGCCAGCGGTGGGACAGGCTCTAATGGCTCCTGTTCCACCAACAAGCAGCCCCATTAAAAATGGAGCACCCTACAGAAAGGGTGCAGAGACAGCAACAGGAGGATCTGGGCCCTGGCACAGACAGAGCTCACTCCACTTGTTTGTTCCAGTTTGGAAGAGGAGCTGGCTGGGCCAGGTGCAGCCCCCAGGGAGATTTGGCTTTCCCTGGGATGAGGTGTCCAGGTGGGACACGCAGGTGGCCCATCCCTGATGCCACCAAGGCTGCAGGGACAGGAGGGTGCCAAGGATCCCCCCAGGAACCCCTGCCAGCCCCAGAGCTGGAGGTGCTACAATGAGCAGAGAGAATCTCCCACTCATTGACTCATGTGATCCCCTGCCCTACAAACCCTTGCTGTTTTCACTCAGTCTCACCCAAGCAGAGGCCTGAGGGTCCTCTATTTTGAGAAGCTGGGCTCCAGTATCTACTCTAAGAAAACCCAACTTKGGCATTTAAGAGCCTTTTTGGTCCTCCTGCAGTCCCACCTCCCTCCTCGGGRCTGGGCATGAGGTCACCAGGTGGACACCTGAGCACCTTTTATTAAACCCAGTGAGTTTGATGAAGACAGAACCAACCCCAGCCCAGAGAACAGGGATGGGGAAGAGCTGTCAGAGGGAACCGGGCTGCCAGAACTGCTGGGACAGTTCTTCCCRAACCCCCAGCCCTGCCCATGTGCTCCCAGCCAGGGCAGCTCCCTAACACGGGGTTTTATGAACAATCCTCTGCTCTCCTGGCAAGAACAGCGACCCTGTGAATCACACAGCCCCGGTGGGGTCACAGCAGCAGCCCATTAGTGCTGCAGCAAAGTGCTCTCGGTTGACCTTTCATCTGTAGCTGGTTTTTGATGTAATTTAGAGCAGACCCAGCACAGAGCAGATCCAGGACAAGCAGCTGGTGGGAAACGGTGGGCAGAGAAAAGCCTGGAGGCAATGAAAAGGTACCTGCATGAAAGGGAGCAGCAGCGGCTCAGGACACACAGGGTGCAATAAAAAGGGATTGGGAAGCTCATTGTGGCTGCTGAGGAGCTGCTGGGAAGGATGAGTCAGCCCTGGCTCCTCGGAACATCCAACCTGAACATCCCAGGGCTGCAGCTGCAGCAAACTCAGCTCCTCCCCAGGACAGGGCAGAGGAGAAGCTCCTTGACTGTGATCTGAGTCCCTCCCTCCACRGGCTCAGGGAGAGCCACGTGCACYSTGCCATGGCCAGGCTGTCCCTGACCCCAAAGCCATGGGGACGAGGTGGCTGCACAGAGCTCTGCTGTGGTGTCTGAGCCTGGCCCTGGGAGCAGGGAGAGGCACAGACCAGCCTTGCATGGGGTGAAAGCCCAGGGCTCTGCACCAACAGCTGAACCAAATCCTGCACCAGGGTGCCCCAGGAAAACCCTCAGCAGCTCCTGAGGTGGGGAGGGATGGGGATGAAGAGTGGCTGCACCCTCAGGAGAGTCTGTCCCTGGTCAGCTGAGGRCACTGGGCAGGCAGCTGCACCCAAAACCTCAGCACCACCAGCACTGCAAAACCACTCGTGGCAAACCAGGGCTCTGCCCACATTCATTTGGTGCTTTACAAAYACAGTTTAATATCAAAGTGCTTCCTCTCACTACCTTTAAGGACAAAATCACCCTCCCATCAGATAACACAGAGCAAAGAARTGTCTCAAATCCACATGAAACCTACTCTCAAACCTCTCTGATAACTCTTTTTTAACAAGGARGAAAGTCTTCTCTTTGGCACAATCTTTACGAAATAAATTAGAGGAGAAAGACAGTTCCTATTGTAGTCTGCTGGATTATATTTAGCTTTGACTATGAATAACACCTCAGTAGACAAAACTTCCCCAAGGAGATCCAATTAACGGTGCTGCAGCATTCCAAACTGGGGAAGAGTAAGGGCTGCTCAAAGTAAAGTTTATGTAAGGTTCCTGTTGTTTGTGCCTTCAGTATTTGCATTTTGGAGACAAGATAAACAGGCACTGAATGATCAAAGCAAAGGAAAAGCATCTAAATGATTAAATATCTGGATTTTTAAATAAAAATTCATTGCTCACGACATGGAAACGAGATGATAAGAAATGGCGCTCGGCTCTCAGATGCTGAACACTCCAGAAATAGATGAAGAGCTAAAACATATAAAGCATCAAAACCTTGGCTAATGAAAGGCAAGTTAAAAATATCAGCTGCTCTGCCTGGAAGATAATGCAGCTAAAGGCCTCAGGTGACTCCARTGGACTGAGGAAAGCAAGGCAAAGGCCCCAGTGGGAGCTGCAACWGTTGTTGCTCCACTGAAATAAATCTCCTGCAACAAAAATCAGATGCAAGAATCTTGTGTTTCAGCAGGCTCTGGAGTTTTARGAGGATGAGCAGATGATCCTGCAGGTCCTCAGGAGCACAGGCTGGAGCAGGGAGGCACAGAGTTCCTGCTCTGGAACCCTCCCAACCCCGTTACTGCCAGCCTTTGGCATCTCGGTGAGAGGAATGAGACGGGAGCACCTTTACAAACAAACTGTGACTCTGTGGGYAAGGTAACACTGATACTGGGACACAGAAGAAATAATGGGAATGATTTTTATAGGAATTCTTCTGACTGACTGATCCCAGACTGTGTTAATGAACTACAAGCACAGAGACATAGGAAAAATAGAAAGAGAGAAAGAGAGGAAGAGAGAGAAAAAGAGAGGAAGAGAGAGAGAAAGAAAGAAAAGAAAAGAAAAGAAAAGAAAAGAAAAGAAAAGAAAAGAAAAGAAAAGAAAAGAAAAGAAAAGAAAGAAAGAAAGAAAGAAAGAAAGAA